>NC_045435.1:152906105-153106967 GCF_002776525.5 Piliocolobus tephrosceles | reverse complement strand
AAATACCTAGGAATCCAACTTACAAGGGATGTAAAGGACCTCTTCAAGGAGAACTACAAACCACTGCTCAGTGAAATAAAAGAGGACACAAACAAATGGAAGAACATACGATGCTCATGGATAGGAAGAATCAATATCGTGAAAATGGTCATACTGCCCAAGGTTATTTATAGATTCAATGCCAACCCCATCAAGCTACCAATGAGCTTCTTCACAAAATTGGAAAAAAACTGCTTTAAAGTTCATATGGAACCAAAAAAGAGCCCGCATTGCCAAGACAATCCTAAGTCAAAAGGACAAAGCTGGAGGCGTCACGCTACCTGACTTCAAACAAGGCTACAGTAACCAAAACAGCATGGTACTGGTACCAAAACAGGGATATAGACCAATGGAACAGAACAGAGTCCACAGAAATAATACCACACATCTACAGCCATCTGATCTTTGACAAACTTGAGAGAAACAAGAAATGGGGAAAGGATTCCCTATTTAATAAATGGTGCTGGGAAAATTGGCTAGCCATAAGTAGAAAGCTGAAACTGGATCCTTTCCTTACTCCTTATAGGAAGATTAATTCATGATGGATTAGAGACTTAAATGTTAGACCTATTACCATAAAAACCCTAGAAGAAAATCTAGGTGGTACCATTCAGGACATAGGCATGGGCAAGGACTTCACGTCTAAAACACCAAAAGCAACGGCAACAAAACCCAAAATTGACAAATGGGATATGATTAAACTAAAGAGCTTCTGCACAGCAAAAGAAACTACCATCAGAGTGAACAGGCAACCTACAGAATGGGAGAAAAGTTTTGCAATCTACTCATCTGACAAAGGGCTCATTTCCAGAATCTACAAAGAACTCAAACAAATATACAAGAAAAAAACAAACAACCCCATCAAAAAGTGGGGAAAGGATATGAACAGACATTTCTCAAAAGAAGACATTCATACAGCCAACAGACACATGAAAAAATGCTCATCATCACTGGCCATCAGAGAAATGCAAATCAAAACCACAATGAGATACCATCTCACACCAGTTAGAATGGCAATCATTAAAAAGTCAGGAAACAACAGGTGTTGGAGAGGATGTGGAGAAATAGGAACACTTTTACACTGTTGGTGGGATTGTAAACTAGTTCAACCATTATGGAAAACAGTATGGCAATTCCTCAAGGATCTAGAACTAGATGTACCGTATGACCCAGCCATCCCACTACTGGGTATATACCCAAAGGATTATAAATTATTCTACTACAAAGACACATGCACATGTATGTTTATTGTGGCACTATTCACAATAGCAAAGACTTGGAATCAACCCAAATGTCCATCTGTGACAGACTGGATTAAGAAAATGTGGCACATATACACCATGGAATACTATGCAGCCATAAAAAAGGATGAGTTTGCGTCCTTTGTAGGGACATGGATGCAGCTGGAAACCATCATTCTTAGCAAACTATCACAAGAAGAGAAAACCAAGCACCGCATGTTCTCATTCATAGGTGGGAACTGAACAATGAGCTCACTTGGACTCGGGAAGGGGAACATCACACACTGGGGCCTATCATGGGGAAGGGGGAGGGGGGGATTGCACTGGGGAGTTATACCTGATATAAATGATGAATTGATGGGTGCTGACGAGTTGATCGGTGCAGCACACCAACATGGCACAGGTATACATATGTAACAAACCTGCACATTATGCACATGTACCCTAGAACTTAAAGTATAATAAAAAAAATAAAAAATAAAAAAAAAAAGGATATCCTCCCATTTGCCACAGCATAGATGAGCCTGGATGACATTAAGCTAAGTGAAGTAAATCAGAAATAAAGAAAAAAACTGCATGATCTCATGATCTTATTTGTATGTGCCATCTATTTTTTAAAAAGCTGACTACATAGAAACAGAGAATGACATGGTGATTTCTGGGGAAAGCGGAAGGATATAAGAGATGTAGGATGAATAAGTCTGGAGATTTAATGTACATGAGAATTATAGTTAATAATATACTATTGTACTCACAAGTTTCGCTTAGAGATTTTAGGCACTCCTGCCATTGTGTTAGATGAATGATATATTATTTGACTGATCATTTTACTACATATATCAAAATATCATGTTGCATACCTTAAAAATACACAATAAAAAAGTGGAAAAGAAATACTTTCTCAAACAAAAATTGACAGAACTTGTAGATCTGCTTTGCTAGAAATATTAAAATAAACTTTTTATAGGAAAAATTATGTATGTCAGAAACTCAAATATACATAAAAAGCATCAGAAAATAAAATACAACCATTTATTTTTCTAATTTGTAATTCATCTAACACATAACAGATGAAAATAGCAACAATGTATTTGATTATGTATGCTTGTATGTGCGTATGTTTATGTGTGAAATGAACAACAGCAATGTTACAATAGATGGAAGGGAGAAATGAAAATTATTATATCTTACTTGCATTACTCATGAAGCAGTATAGTGTTATTTGAAAGTAGACTTGGATTAGTTGCAATGTATGTCATATACTCTAGACAACCATTAAAAACAGTGTAAAAAAAGGAAGTGTAACTGTTATGCTAAGAAGGGAGGGAAAATGTAACCATAAAATGCTCAGCTAAAACCACAAAAGATAGACAAAGAATGGAAGATAAAAATAGGAACAAAGAACAAGGGTGTCGAATAGAAACAGGTAACAAATATGGTAGCTATAGATGCAACTATATCAATAATATTTGAATGTCAATAGTCTAAATGCCCCAATTAAAAAGACAGTTTGTCAGAGTGGATCAAAAAACAAGATCTCACTATATGTTCTGTACAGGAAGTCCACTTTAAATATAAAGCCAGATATAGATTAAGAGTGAATAGGTCAGGCGTAGTGGCTCACGCCTGTAATCCCAGCACTTTGGGAGGCCAAGGCGGGCAGATCATGAGGTCAGGAGATCGAGACCATCCTGGCCAACATGGTGAAACCCTGTCTCTACTAAAAATATAAAAATTAGCTGGGCATGGTGGCATATGCCTGTAATCCCAGCTACTCGGGAGTCTGAGGCAGGAGAATCCCTTGAACCCGGGAGGCAGAGGTTGCAGTGAGCCGAGATGGCGCCACTGCACTTCAGCTTGGCAACAGAGGGAGACTCTCATCTAAAAAAAGAAAGTGAATGGATGGAGAAACATGTACTATGTTAACACTAAGCAAAATAAAGCTGGAGTAGCTATTTTAATTTCAGACAGATCAAACTTCAGAGGAAGAAAAGTTATCAGGGATAAGGAATGGCATTACCTAATGGCAAAGGAGTCAATTCTGCAAGAAGACATAATAATCCTTAACAGGTATGTGCCTAACATCAGAGTGTCAAAATACATAAGGCAAAAACCAATAGAACTATGAAGAGAAACAGATGAATCCACTATTAGAGTTGAAGACTTCAATACCCCTCTATCAGAAATAAACAGATCCAGCAGGCAGAAAGTCAGTAAAGACACAGCTGAACTCAACAATGCCATCAATCAACTGTATATAATGGATACCCATAGACTACTTCATTCAACAACAGTAGAATATACATTCTTCTCAAGCTCACATGGAACATTCACCAAGATAGACCACATTCTGAGCTACAAAACACGTTAACAAATTTAAAAAAACAGAAATCATACAATGTCTGCTCTCACATGACAATGGAGTTAAACTAGAAATAATAAAAATGTAGCTGGAAAAATACCAAAACACACGGCGATAAAACAACATACTTCCAAATAACATGAGTCAAAAAAAAAAAAAAAAACAAGATAAATTAAAAGATGAATAAAATGAAAATAGAAACACAGCTTATCAAAATTTATGTGATACAGTGAATTAAATCCAAAGCAAAGAAAAATTAGGAAAAAAATAAAAATTTTAAAAAGAAATCAATAGAAAAAAATCAACAAAACCAAAAGAGGGTTCTCTGAGAAAGAATAAAATAAAATTGATAAGCCTTTAGCCAGGCAAACTAAGAAAAAAAGGAGACACAAATTACTAATGTCAGAAAAGACAGGACATCACTGCAGATCCCACATTAAAAGGCTAATTAAGGAATAATATGAAGAGCTCTATGACCATAGATTTGATAACTCAGATGAAATGGACCAATTCCTTGAAAGACACAAGCTGCCAAAACTCATACAAGAATATACAACTTGAACAGGCTTATCTTTATTAAATAAATAATTAATAATCTCCCAAAACAGAAAATATCCAACCCAGGTATGTTCACTGCTGGGTTTTACCAGACATTTAAGAAAGAAATTATACCAATTTTATATAATGTCTTTCAGAAGATAGAAGCACAGGGAATACACCGTATGTCATCAGGAAAATGCAAATTAAAACAAGGTACCAGTACACACCTCTTAGAGTGGCCAAAGCCCAGAACACTGACAATATCAAACGCTGGCAAGGAGTTTGAACAATGTGAACTCTGACTCATTGCTCATGGGAATGCAAAACGGCATAGCCACTTTGGAAAACAGGGTGGCAGTTTCTTGCAAAACTAAACCATAAGATCCAAATGATTTGAAAACTTATGTCCCCACAAAAACCTGCACATGGATGTTTCTAACAGCTTTATTAGTAATTGCCAAAACTTGGAGGCAACCAAGATGTACAGCAGGTAAGTGGATAAAGAAACACTGGTCCATCCAGACATTGAAATAGTATTTAGCGCTAAAAACTGAACTATCAAGCCATGAAAAGACATAGAGGAAACTCAAATGTTTATTGCTAAGTGAAGAAAGCCAATCTGATCATTGTGGCTCTGATTTTCATATCTCTAATGATCAGTGATGTTGAGCTTTTTTAAAATATGTTTGTTGGCTGCAAAAATGTCCTCTTCTGAGAAGTGTCTGTTCACGTCCCTTGCCCACTTTTTAATGGGGTTGTTTTCTTCCTAGTAAATTTGTTTAAGTTCCTTGTAGATTCTGGATACTGGATTCCTCAAAGACCTACAACCAGAAATACCATTTGACCCAGCAATCCCATTACTGGGCATATACTCAAAGGTATATAAAAATTATATTATAAAGTTACATGCACACATATGTTCACTGCAGCACTATTCACAATAGCAAAGACATGGAATCAACACAAATGCCCATCAATGATAGACTGGATAAAGAGAACGTGGTACATACACACCATGGAATACTATGCAGCCATAAAAAGCAATGAGATTATGTCCTTTGCAGGGAAATGGATGAAGCTGGAAGTCACTATCCTCAGCAAACTAATGCAGGAACAGGAAACCAAACACCTCGTGTTCTTACTTATAAGTGGGAGCTGAACAATGAGAACACATGGACACGGAGGTTAACAACACACACTGGGGCCTGTTGAGGGAGGGTGGTGTTGGGGAGGAGAGTATTAAAGAAAAGAGATAATGCATGTTGGGCTTAATACCTAGGTGATGGGTTGATAGATGCAGCAAACCACCATGGCATATGTTTACCTTTGTAACAAACCTGCACATCATGCAATGTATCCTGGAACTTAAATTTTTTAAAAAAGAAAAAAAGGGCAGAACACAAAGATCTTTAGGTCAATCATTCTGATACTATGATGGTGGACACATGTCATTATAAATTGTCTAAACCCACAGAATGGACGACATGAAGAGCAAACCCTAATGTAAATTACGGACTTTAGGTGATGATGTGCCAGCATAGGCAGGTTAATCAATTATAACAAATATCCCACGCTGATAGAGGATATCGACAATCAGGGAGGCTATGTATGTGTGATAGAGGATATATGGGAAATCTGTCCTTCAGCTCAATTTTGTTGTGATGCTAAAACTGCTCTAAAAAAAAAAAAAGTATTTTTAAAAAGGAAATAATAACCATAAGGGCCAGGATAGTCGTTACATAGATGTGTGGGGCATAGAGAAAGGACTGAAAATAAACTCATTGTAGATATGTTATCAACATTCCAGTTTTCATGTGGTAGAGGTTTATGGTTTATTATTAATAAATAAGCAAATAAATAGAACTTCTTGCAAGGACCCATAAATGAGTAGGTAATGAACTGTGGGTTAGAATTAACCCAATTCTATGTACCTGAGATCCAATAAATGTATATTTAAAAAACAAAAACAAAAAGTTTTACAATTAAATACTGTTGAAGGAAAGAGATCAGGCAATTAAGCCTCCAGTTCATTTAAATGCTGGAGCAGGTATGAAACAACTGCGGGGAAAATTTGTCCCACTGAGACAGTTGTCTGTAATAAGTTTTGTACTAGTGTGGCAGGAAACAAGGAAGGAGCATATTTTGATCAAAAACACCTTCCTTGAGCCCATTTTTCATGGTGCACTGCAGAACCCAATTAAAGGAACTCAAAGAAATAAAATTTCATCAATGAAAAACCACCTAGAAATAACCATAATCTCTGTGGCTGACACTTCCAGCTGTTCACCGAAAATAGTGCTGCCTATTTCACATTGAGAAGTTGTCACTGAGCCATGGCAGCCAGCAGGGGGCTGTATTTTCTAGCTCCACTTGCAGTGGCTAAATGAGTGCCAGCCAGTGGAACCTCAGCAGAAACTCCCACAGGGGGCACCTCAATCTCTCCTCCCCTTCTGATTGGCTGGAATGGAGACAAACCTCAAGCACCAAATGTTGAAGATGGCAAGGTTACTCTCAGCATGGGGACCTGAATGGCTGTGTGGACAGGTGCCACCCCATGTATGTGTTTATAGACCTACTTCTGTTAAATCAGTGATAATTTAACTTACTATTGTGTGTACATCAGTATACATTTTCAGGTTTATTAGCTACAGCAGCAAGCATTACCCAACGTAGCCTCTAGCACATATGGTTATAGGATAGCATGAAATAGTAGGGATAGGAGAGAAATTCTGAGCAGGGGATAGGAGGTGTGAGAAATTCCTGAGGCACAAGCAGAATCGCTCCACTGAAAATGACTTGGCAATACTAAGGTCACACTCCAATTATACTAGGATCCACCTGTAAGACTGTAGGCTAGCAGTTAAACTCATGGATGCTGGCATCAAACTGCCTAACTAAAATCCTAGTTCTATAGCCCATAAGCTGCATGACTAAGCAAGTAATTTAATCGCTTTGAACCCATTTCTCATCTATAAAATGGTGTTAGTAACTATATCCACTTTAAGGAATTGTTGTGGGGGTTAAATGAACTGATGTGTGTAAACAAATTGGCACAGTATCTTCTTTGTAGCAGATACTAAATAAATGTTAGCTGTTGTCATTATTTTTATTTTTGTTGCCATCTTTACAATGGGACAGCTTGTGAGTAACCTAGGAAAGGCACCGGCTAAAGAATAGCCTGGCAAGGAACTTTATTTACTCCCTCTCTTCAAGTCTTTCCTTATCACATTTTCAAAACTTAACATGTCTACATGCTTGTATAACATTTGCTATATTTTATATATTATATAATATATTATATAAAATATATAATATTTTGCACATTTCCAAGTCTTTTCACAGCCATCATCTCCCCAAACCATGAGAGTACCCCTGTAAAGTAGGTATAATTTTTTATTCTTTTTCTTACAAAGGAAACATCTAAGGCTTGGCAAAGTTGAGCATTTCCTCAGGTCACAGCCAGTCCTGCTGATCTGAGTCCAGTACTTTTTCCACTATATCATATTGCTTTCCTTGAGGCAAAGCTTTGCATGATATCCAGTTCTCTGCAGATGAAGGAATTTTATCCAATGTGTTAGAATGTACCAGATAATCTGTTGGTAATGATTTTTCATTGGAAATTTCCTTAAGTTGTCTTCTTTCTCAATGAATGGATACCAACTACTGTGAATTTCTGCCATTGACAGCTAATCCCATTAAGTCTGAATAGAGGCTCTGTATCTCTGTTGCTGTTTTTCTATATTTGGCCAAGATACAAAAGGGCAGCCATACTGACACAATTTATAATGGCCAATAATGACATCAGCTAGTCTGAAATCTGTCCAGCAATATCCAAGAGAACTAGAGAGATAATAAAATATTTGGTCACTGATAAAATATTTATTACAGCTAAATCAAAAGCATGCATGGCAGGAAAAATGAGGTTTAACTGGTACTCTTGAATATCCCAGCAGCTAAGCCCAAACTAGACATTCAACAAATATCTGCTAATTGTTGACCACCTAAGTTTTAGGCTTGGAAAAGCAAAATGCAACTAAAGAGATTCACACAGTAGCATTTGAAAGCTAGCATGGATTTTCTCTATTAGCTCAAGTATTAGGCAACTTTGAAAACTATTCTGACCTTGCATTGAGCAAACTAAGTAGAGAGAAACGCCTAAGATCCCTGGGCTGACAGACTATAGTTGGTGGGGTGTTGGGGTGTTCCTGGAATGAATAACAGCCACTACTGAGCGCTACTAAGTGCCAGGCATTATTCTAAGAGCCACACTTAATTGTCTCACCAACCTGATGGGTACCAGACCCACTTTACAGATGAGATTGAGTTAGAGGGTTAAGTAACTTGCCAAAAGTCACACAGCTATTAATTGATAGAGATAGAACTCATCAATCAAATGTGAACGTAGTGTCCCTAACTGTGTTAAAGGAAATAGACAATCTAATTGCTGAGCTGTAACAAATACACTAACGAAGAATTAACTGTTAAATCATGCACAGTTGAATGTGACTGCCATCTCAGTCAGTGGTACCACTACCTACCAAGTTTCCTCAGCTAGAAACGTAGGAATAATTGACTCATCTCCTTTCACATCCCTGAGCAGACACTGTTAGTTTTACTTAAAAAAAATTAGATCTCAGATCCAGCCACTCGTCAATACCTTTTTTACTTCCACCTTAATCTAAAACACTATCATCTCACCTGAATTCTAGCAAAAACTTTCTAATTGGACTCCTTGCTTCCACTCTTGCCAATTACATATTATTCAAGTGTGTTTCATTTTAAACTAAAAATGACATAGTATCACATCTACTCAAAACTGCTTTCCATGTTCATCAGGGCCCTCATGGTCTAGGCCCTATTAATCCTCTGACTTCATCGCCTTCCTCTCTCTCACCACTCCAGTTTCACTGATTTCACTTTTCCTTGAACAGGACATGTTTGTTCTACCTCAGGGCCTTCGCAGTTTCTGCTACTTTGGTTTCCTTAGATGTGTGTTTAAATATTATATCCTTCTTAAAAGGACGTTTTGTTAGCACCCTATTGAAAATAATTTCCCCTTCTCTATCCGTCTACCCCCAATCACTCTTCTCTTCAGAGAACTTGTCTTCGTCAGATAATCTATTGTGGTAATATTTGTTTCCTTGTTTATGGTCTTTCCTCATAAAAATGTGAGTATCACAAAGGCAGGTATTTGTGTTTTTGCAGGCTGCACCCTGGAGTCTGGAACAGTGCCTGACCCACTGTGGTACTTGAACGAACAAGTAAATGAATGGATGTATAGGGATGAATGAATGAAAAGAGACAGGTATCTCTGGTGTGAGGACAGAAGGACTCACAGAGAAAGTGAGACTTGAGGTTGACTTTAAAGGATGAACAGAATTTGGTTATATATAGAAAGAAGTGGAGAAGAATTTGTTTCATGAAGATGCATGAGCAGAAATTACCATGTAAGACTCACTATTTAAGTTTTCTGTATAGCAGAGTTTACAAGAGCATCCCCTTCTAGAAAATCAAAAATAGAAAATTTGGCTCACTGGCCTGAAGAAATGGCTAGAATAAGGATATCAAACTCTCTTTATGTGTCAGCTACCATTTAGTACTCATAGCAATTCTGTGAAATTATATTATTTTCTCCACTTTACAGATGAGGAGTTGAGGCTCAGAAGCTAGATAACTTTTCTAAGGTCCTATAGTGAGAAAGTAGTACAAATGAGATTTGATCCTAAGCAGTTTCACAGTCGCAAGACTAATCAAAGTGTTTTACTGGAACCCTATGTTAAAGAAGAGTCATAGATAAGAAAACTTAGAAGTCTGGTGAAAAGTAGATACAGGGCTTCGCCCTACAAAATTCACATAATATAGGAGTCCCAAACTGAGGAATTAATGCAAAGACTGGTTTCAACCATGAAACGGCTCAGCAGCTGCAGAGGCAAAGGCAAAACTCTTTAGGGGCATTTTCACCACTTTAGGTACATAGGAATCTCTCAAACACATAAAAATAGCCACTGCTGAAGACAAGTGCAGAAAAAACTACAACTATGAAAAAAAAATGAATCACTCAAAGGGAGGAGAAGCTTTCACAAAGAGGAGATGTGGCATCCAAGACCACTGGCTAATAAAATAATTCAAAAGACATTGCAGAACAAATTTGTGAAAAGTGCTTAAAGAGATTATAGAAAGCCATAGTGAAATAAAGGAAGAGCATAAAAACAGCTGGAGCACAAAAAAAGTATAAAATGAGGTATGGATTTGAAAAACAACCATAAAAATATCTATCCATGGAAAATATGTTCACTGGAACTAGAACTGATTCATTAAACATTGTGTTTTATACAGAACATTTAAAACGAGAATTAGTCACCCAGAGTAAAGAAAAATAAAGACAGAAAATATAACAGGCAAGTTAAAAGCCTGGAGTGAGAACAACTGGCATGGGTCTAACAGGAATAGTGAGGGGGGAAAAAACAGAATGAGAGGCAATGTCTGAAGAGGTCATGGATGAGAATTTTCCAGAACTGAAGGAAAATACTATGAGTTCTCTTGGGTGGAACAAACTAAGACTTGAATTGAGGAGGTAAAATGAATCAACAGATAAATGAGATTTGATGAGTAAACTTCTCATTTATATCAATAGATGCCAGAGACTAATATAAATGCTACTATAACATAGTGGGAAAAACCCAATACTCATTATAATTCAAAAATGAGAGTGAAATAAAACATTAACAGAAAAAATCTACTTCGAGATATTCACCGGAAACACTATGATTAAACCCAGAAAAGAAAAAGAAGGAAGCAATGATAATAATTTGAATGTACGTAAATCTAAGTAGGTACTGACTGTGGAAAAAAATAACCCAGGGTGTTTTAAAATAAAGTGTAGTTAAAATATTCAGTAATAAAAATGTGAAAGATGAGAGGGAAATCATCAAGGAAAACATATTTCTGAGTTCTCATGTTACTCAAGAAAAGTATAGGTATTTACTAAGATTAAACTCTGATAAATCATACACAGTATTCCAAAGGCATTATGACAAAATGCAAACCCAAACCATTATGACTTTGCAAGAAATTATTAAGGAAAATACAGTAAGTACCAACCGTAAAGGAGAGAACTGGTGAATGGAAAACATTAAAATGTTAGCGCTAACAAAAGACACCATAAATAAGAAACAAGCTACTATAAGGAGAAATATAATTAACTATGAATCAGTATGAAATCACTGACCCCAGCAGAAAGATGGACAATGAATATGAACATGAAATTCACAGCAGAGGTAATCTGAATGGTCAATAGCCACGTGAAAAGATTCTTAGCCTTATCAGTAACAGGGAAATGCATATTAAAACAATGAGATTCCATTTCCCTTCTATTAGACTGGCCAAAATGAGTTTGACAATACCAAAAGTTGACAAGGATGTAGGGAAATTAGAATTCATATACATGGCTGGTGGGAATATAATTTGATGCACTCACTTTGAGAGCAATTTGGCAATTTCTAGTAAAATTAAAGATGACCTAGCAATTTCATTTAAAGTAGATACCCTAGAGAAATTATGGTACATGTGTACAAGAGAATATATGTTCATAAAAATTGCAGACCAACTATTCATGTTCATGCAGGAGTTAAAAAAGTAAACTGGCGTGCACACATACATGGGAATATTGTTCAAACATTAAATGAATAATTTAGATCTACATGCCTTCAAGAGGAATAAATCTCAAAACACAGTGAGAAAACTATTTGTAGGTTGACATGACCTACCCACAACAGGGCTCCTATCCTTGGATGAGAGGCTTGGGGAAGAAGTCTCAGAAGTATGATACCATTCATGTAAAATTATCAAAACACACCAAAATAGGAAGGGTTTAAGCAGAGGTACATTAAAACAAAACTTAGAACTATACAAATCAACTTTAGAATAGTGGTCCCCGCTGGGAATGCAAAGTGGAAAATGGGAGCAGAAGTGGGGACCAAGAGGATTTCTAACTTGTCTAATATTTTATTTTGTAAAAAAGTCTGAACATTGAAAGATGTTATTGTTCACTATGCTTTTTTGTGTATTTGAAAAAAACATAAGAAAAAAGGAATGCTAAATGATGTAATGCAAGAAGAAGGAACCAACAAAGGTCTTTAAAAAAGGAGGGTTCATATCTTATGAAAACCAATGTGGTAGAGGGTTGGAGGGTAAGTGGGAAGCAGGTGACGAAGTGATGAAATCCATTGTTATTAAATTAGGTGGAGCACCTGTGCTTGACACAGTTTTTTTTTTTTTTTTAAATTCCTGAGATGTAAGACTATGAAAAAATTATTGACAGAGGCAACAAACTGCACTTGTTAGAAAATATGGTAAAATATGGCCGCTATTTCTTTGCCACTGCTCCCACTGAGAGGAAAAGTCGAATTTCCCTTCCCCTAAATGTAGGTTAGCTTTAATGACTTACTTCATCCGTAGAATGTGGCAGAAGTGATGCACTCAGGTTTTCAATGCTAGGTCATAAGAAGCCTTGGAGCTGGCATGTAGGCTCCTGAGGCACTTGCTCTGGGCCAAGTCAGCTGCCAGTAAGGAGTTCCACTATTCTGAATCCATATTGTGAAGAAACCTAAGCTAGTTCCATGGAGAGGCTTTGTAAAAAGGTCAGGAGAGATGCCTAACCAGCTCCCAGATGATCTAGTCCTCCCAGCCCAGGTGCCAGACATGTGACTGAAAACACAGTGATGACTCTGGCCTCAGCCACCATCTCACTGAGACCCTAAGCAAGAATTACCCAGAAACCCAGTCAACCCACAGAACCATGAGAGATATTTTTAGGCCACTACTTTTTGGAATGATTTACTTTGCAAACTTAGATAACTAGTGCATAAAGTAAGATCCAGTTTTAATTCCTTGAAACACAGAATTTGAGGTGTCCACAAGTCATAGGCATGGAGACATTCCACAGGCAGACGTACACATAGTATTGGAACCTTAGTGAGTCATTGTCACATTCATGAATAAGTCACCTGCTTTGGTCAGTGTACCAGCCCCTGGGAACACAAAATCCAGCAAAGACAGCCCTGGACATCATGAAATCACAGTCTGATTGGGGACACAAGGGCCAGACCTGTGTTCACATAGGTGGGCAAGCCCAAAGTAGAAGTGCAGAAGATCAGAAAAGGGGCATATGAATGCCTTTGCAGGGTGGGGTGGGAGGGTACAGAAACTATTTTTCTGTAAAATGGCTGCTTTAATAAGTTCTGAAGGAAAAATAGTGTCAAGCACAGGTGCTCCCTGAGTGAATAAAGACAACAGACAATAGGGGTAGGGAGAAATATTGGTAAGTGGCATCATTTCCAGGAATTTGAAGTCAATAACTAGGGAAATTGCATCGCCTTGTCAACTGCCTCATTAGGTTATTTACATATTAATCTCAGAAGGACAAAGGTCCTATCTTATTTCAAAAGCTACCAAAAGAAAATTAAAACAAAATGCAAAATATGATATGCAAATCCATGCATTTATATGTTCATCTGGCATTTTTCAAAAGTCATATTTCATCCTAAGCACACCTCCAAAATCCTCTTCCCCTGTACTCTCTATCTCTATACCAGAAAAAGGCATGGTTTTTCTTTGAGGAAAACGCATATACAGTATTTTTATAGTTTATAAATTGTTTTTACAGTATAACCACTCTATGAGGTAGACTCTGCTCTTCTCATTTTACAGATATTAACACTGAAATTCAGCCAGAATGAGTGACTCTACCAAGGCCACAAACTGGTAAACAGCAGGATTTTGACTCAAATCAAATCATCTGCTCCTCTTTCACGGCTGCCTCTGCCTTCGAGGGGTTTCAATGGAGAAGGATAAAGCACAGGCCTATGAGACTATGAGAAGCACATTAGAAAACTCTGTGAAAAGACAGGCATGAGAGCGGGAGCTCAAGGGGGAGGCAGGTTATTCGAGCCACCTTTGATGGTAGTGATTTTGAGCCAGACTTTGTGGACAGTGTTTTGATGGGGAAAGGGAAGAGAATGTAAGCTATCTGGGCAGCAGAGCAGCACTGCTTCAACGGGAGTGAACGAGGGGGAAAAGCTCCTACGTTTTCCTTTTTATACCAGTTGTTCTCACCTGGAGATTTGCCATTCCCAGTGGACATTTGGCAATGTCTGGAGATATTTTTGATTCTTCTAAGGTGTGGGGTGCCACTGGCATCTAGTGGGTAGAGGTCAACCCACTACTGTTGTTAGTATGCTGCTAATAGGATGTTAGATGCTGCTAAACATCCTGCAATGCATAGACGAGTTCCCCAAAACAAAGATTTATGCAGCCCAAAGGTCAATAGTTGAGAAACTATATAGGTTGAAAAGCCTGGACCTACACATATTTAGCACATTGAATTAGGGTTCTCTAGTGAAACAAAATCAACAGGTACAGAAAGGCAATGTGTGTGTGTATGTGTGTAGAGGAGGGGGCTGGAGAGGAGAGAAAGAGAGATTTCAAGAAATTGGCTCACATAATTATGAGGCTTGACAAGTCCCAAATTTGTGGAGTAGGCCAGCAGGTTGGAAATTCCAGCAGGAGTTGATGTTGCCATCTTGAGTCTGGAAGCAAAATTTCTTCTTCCTCAGGGGACCTCAGTCTTTTTCTTTAAGGCCTTCAGCTGATTGAATGAGGCCCACATACATTAGAGGGTAATCTACTGTACTTGAAATCTCCTGATTTCAATGTTAATCATGTCTAAAAAACACCTTCACAGCAACATCCAGACTGGAATTTGACTAAACAACTGGGACCCAGAGCCTAGCAAAGGTTAAGCACCCTAACATATTACAAGCATTTAACTTTCAAAACTCTGTGAGGCAAATTTAATCCTTGTTTTAAAGACAAAGGAAATAAAACTCAGAGAAGTAATAAAATTTCCCAGAGTTGCACAGTTAAAAATACTAACAGATAACATATTTTCACCACTTACTTTGAGCAGTGCTGTATTGACAGCTCTAGGTTGTTTATCTCATTTAATCCAATTGAGGTAGCTACTAGTATTTTTATCAACTCCATTTGGTAGATGAGAATGCTGAGGTACAGAAAGGCGATATAAATTTTCCAGAGCCAAACAGTTTTAAGCAACAGAGCCAGGGTTTTGAGGTCAGGCAGTCTGGCTTCACAGTCCATACCCTAATCCATGGTCCTCACACTGGAACAAGCTTCAGATGGTATTTTTTATCAATTCCATTTTATAGATGAGAATTCTGAGGTACGGAAAGGTGATGTAAATTTTCCAGAGCCAAACAGTTTTTAAGCAACAGAGGCAGGGTTTCGAAGCCAGGCAGTCTGGCTTCAGAGTCCATACCCTCACCTGTGGTCCTCACACTGGAACAAGCTTCAGAATCGCCAGGCGGGCTAGACTGAAATACAGATGGCTGGGCCACAGCCCCAGAGTCGTGGTGGGCCTAAGGATTTGCATATCAAACAATGTTCCAGGTGATGCTAATACGGAAGGGCTGAGGACCATACTTTGAGGACCATTCCTCTAAACCACTGTGCTGCCCTCTGCTGAGCAGGGGGACTAAGCTCATGCAATCTTCAAAAATTCACTGAGCCCCTGCTATATACCAGGTGTTGGAGATAAAATGACAAGGCAGTCATTGTCCTTTCCCTCATGAACTTTTCCAGGGCCAGGAGGTTAAATTTATGTCAATAGAAGAGATCTGGCTTTAATAGAGAACCTCACTAAGGGCTACAGGTGCTCCCAGCTGGGGCCCCTTCCCTGGGTGTGGGTCCAGGAAAGATACCTCAGAAAAAGCAGGTGACTAAGCTGAGGAGAAGCCTTGAAGGAGAAGCAGAAATTAAACAGGTGATTTTAATGAGGTGAGGAAGCATGTCCAAGGCAGGGAGATCAGCATGTACCTGGAAAGGCCCAGAGGGGACAGAAAAGCTTAAGCAGTTCAGCAAGCTAAGTCACAATAGGTTGCCTGTGTCTCCTTGGACTATCATTATGCAATCTGCACAATACGTTTTCTGTGCTCCATTTCCCTCATCTGTATACTAGAGATGAAAATACCACATTTCCTGAATTCAGAGTGAACATTTCCACTCCACCCTGATTTTAACATGCATGAAATCAGGATGGGTGTTAGTAGAGATTTGTACATTTCCTGTTTTTTTTTTTTTTTTTTTTTTTTTTTACATTTCCTGTTGTGTTTTTGTACATTTCCTGCTGTGTTTTTCTCCTCTTCATTGAAAGCTATTGGTCAACTGATGATTTCTCAGAATTAAGAAAAGATGGAGTCATTTTGCCTTACCTATCTCCTAGGGCAAAGAGAATAAGGGGCTATCAAATGAGATTGAGGCCCAGAGTGGCTCTCAGCCCAGGCTGCACCTTGGTGTCACCTGGGGATGTCGCCCAGGCTGGAGTGCAGTGGTGCGATCTCGGCTCACTGCAAGCTCCACCTCCCAGGTTCACGCCATTCTCCTGCCTCAGCCTCCCGAGTAGCTGGGACTACAGGCGCCCGCCACCACGCCTGGCTAATTTTTTGTATTTTTAGTAGAGACGGGGTTTACACTGTGTTAGCCAGGACGGTTTCAATCTTCTGACCTCGTAATCCACCTGCCTCGGCCTTCCAAAGTGGTGAGATTACAGGCGTGAGTCACCGCACCTGGCCTACCTGGGGAGCTTTTTAAATCTACCAGTGCCTCAGTCCCATCCCTAGTGATCCTGATTTTATTGATCTGAAGTAGGAATCTGGTGGGTAATTTTTCAAACCCAGGTGATTTTAATGTGCAGCTGAACCTAAGAACCAATACCACCTAATTCTGCCCCAGGAGTCAGAAAACTATTGGCTGTGAGCCAAATCTGATGCTCTGCTTTGGTGACGTTTTATTGGAACACACTCACACCCATTCAGTTATGTACTATCTATGACTGCTTTTACACTACAGTGGCACAGCTGAGTAGTTGCAGCCGAGACAGTATGACCTGCAAAGTCTAAAATGTTTATTATCTCACTCTTTACGGAAAAACTTTGCAACCCTTGCCCTATTCCATTGCTACTTAAAGAGTGGTCCTCAGATCAGCATGATCAGCACCACTGGGAGTCAGAAATGCAGGATCACCTGTCCTACTGAATTAGAACAACAATTTAACAAGCTCCCAGGTGATTTGCATGCCCTTCAAAGTTTGAAAAGCCCTGCCTCACGCCCATGTGGCCACCACCACACTCTCTGGCAACTTTTTTGTTCCACTATCCTTGTTCCTGCTCAGTCCTCATCTCCAAGTCTTCATTGCAATGCTGTTGCCTCAAGGAGGTCTTCTCCTTCTGTCCTCTGTGATTTTTCTCTCATAGCATCTTATTAATTTTCATAGCACATCTGAAATCTATGATTAAGCTTTCATCTGAGTGTTTATCTCTCAATGTCTGTCTCCTGGAAACCTCATAAGGGTTTAGGCTCAGAGCATCAGAAACAGCGCTGAAAAATGTAAAAGCACACCACGTGTTGCTTCCAAGAGGAGGGCAACAACAACAACAACAACAAAATGGAAAAGTAACATTGGAAGTAACTTGATGGGAAACAACAGATAAAATTACTATGCTGACCATGGGCGATGCAGCCTAGAAGGTCCCAGATGATGAGCAGCTAGGTTAGGTTTAATTTCCTCTTTTTGTATTCTGCGGTAAATGATTAGTATTCAATCATACCGAAACTATGAAGTGCTTTGGTAAACCTCTGCAGACCAAGGATCCAATTTTGCCAGCTGTTCATTAGATGAAACATCCATATATATGTATCAGCAATTTAATTAGAAAGGCAGAGTGCCAAGGATGTGATCATTGCTTGGGAAAGTTACATTTCAGGCAGCTTTTGTCTTCCAAGAGAACAGAGGAGACTCTTAATTGCATTCTATTCTCCTTTCCCTCTTAATCACAGCTTGCCTCCACTGATTTTCTTCAAAGTGCCCTTGGTGGGGGGCACTGAACATTTTTGAATGGCTACCTTCTTATATAAAGATTAAGCACACCAGCTGCTCTTGCCTAAAGACCTATAGTGTCTTTCAAAACAGGACACATATCAGATGGCTTAGGCTGACCTCTTTTGGGTCCTAGGCATAACACTCACCAATAGTGAGTTAAGATTAGTTATCTTTACTGGAGAAGAAAACAAGGTCAAAGAAGAGAAAAAATGTCATAGACTCGTGCTACCTCAACAGAGCCTCAAAGGTCATTATAATAACCCTTGACTGCCACTGGTGACTGGCAGGCTAAATAGACTAGTTATCCATTAGGAGTTTTTGAAACACATGTTGGCAACCCTTCCCTCCCCACAATAAAAGAGTATGAGGTTCACAGTGGTTCTATGGCAAGAGAAAAAGTAGCCTAAAAGAGGAATGTAGAGACATGGGTTCTAGTCTGAGGTGAGAGGCCTAAGGCCATTTCCTTAAACTCTCAGAGACCCATTTTCCTTATCTACAGAATAAGATAGTTTTAGTTTATGTATTTATCCATTCACTTATTCATGCCTTCATTCAAGTAATATTTATTAAGCATCTATCACCTGGTAGGCAGTTAGGCAGCAGGTATGCAATGAAAAGTAAAAACAGACATGTTTTTTAAAATCTCATGGAGCATACAGTCCTTTGAAACTATAAGGTGCTGATTAAAGAATTACATCAGTAAGTATAAAGTTACAGCCGTGGTACATGTAAAAAAGAGGTTTCTCTGAAACTCCTGAGCCAATCCATCAGCAAGTCTTGTCAACAGTACTTCAAAACACGTTTTAAATCTAACCACTTTGCACCAGCTGCAAACCACATCACTGCCACCCTCACTTCTTGGCTGAACTACTGAACTAACAGTACCTGACCCTTGTCCTTCTTTACAGATCCATCACACAGCAATCAGAGGAATCTCTGAAGACCATAAATTAGATTGGTGCCCCTATGTTCAAAAATCTCTAGTGACTTCTCATCATACTTAGGCTAAATTCCAATTCCTTACACCCAGTCCATAAGGTTCTTAATGATGTGAGCCATGCCCATGTGATCTTTGATCTCATCTTGACTCTCCTTCTCATTCTCTCCACTTCAGCCACTATGGTCTTCTTGCTATTCCATGAACAAGCCAAAGTTGTTCCTGCTTGAAAGTGTCCCCCATCTGACTTCACAAAGAGGGACTCATATTTTCCTCCCATATTCACTCAGATCTCTGCTCAAATACACCTCCCCAGGGAAGCCTCCCTGACCACCCCATCCAAAATTACCTCCCACCTTCTTTAGAGTCAGTCATTAGCTCCACAATTAATTTCTTAACTAAGGTTGCATGGAATACTACCTATAAGTCACTTACTGACTTCTCTATTGTTTATATCCTCCTTGGAGCAGGGACTTTGTCTTGTTTTCCAGCATCTAGAATAGGGTTTACACATAAAAAATGCTTAATAACTATTTGTTGAATTATTATACACTGTGATGACATATGTCACTACATAATGAGGAGAACTGATTAACTTGGAGAGTCCAGGGAAGGCTTCTTTGAGGGAATGCTGTTTGAGCTGATGAAGGAATGGTGAGAGTTAACGAGCCCAAGAGGAAAGTGATGTTCCAGGAAGGGAGGATAGCTCATGCAAAGTTCTTGTGGCAAGAAGGAGAATGGTGTGGTCAAGAAAGCAAAGGAAGTCTAGTATAAATAGAACACAGGGAGACAAGGGGAGCATGGCACTAAATGAGACTGGAAGGGAGGAAGTGTCCAGGTCATTCACAGCTTTGCAGGACCTACTCATGATTTCTGTCTTTTTCCCAAGATCAACAAGAATTCATGAAAAGATTTTAATTGTGGGAGAGCATAGAGGAAGAACCAATCACTTTTGCTTAAAAAATACTTGAAACAATTTGTAAGATCCATTTCTGCTCGGAAATTCTAGGATTTTATAAAAAGTCAAACAGCAAAAAAATGAGAATGGACTTTTGAAAATATTTACCAAAGTCAATTTCAATGACAGAAATCCAAGCCACTGAGTGACTTCTCAAACATCACCACTTTGAGACTTTATGTTCACAATGTTAGCTGTCTCCCTTTTTTCCCTTCTTCTAAAAAAAATACTGAGTCAAAATTTCCTCTTACCATGAAAAATATGACTTCTGAGCTATGATTCTGAGCATACAGGAACTAAATTTTAACCACATTAGAAGTTTCTAGACTTTTGAAGCATACATTTTCCAGATTAACTGGCAGAATATACAGGTAGCAGTGTCAAGGCCTGAGTTTTAACCATATCCAGAATTCAAATATCTTTCATTGGCCAGCTGTGATCTTGAGCAATTGATGAACTTGAAATCTTGGACTCCCATTTGTGGAAACAGAATAATGGGTTGTTGTCCTGGATTAAATGTGATAATGTATATAATATGTTTAATAAGTGCCGAGTTCATTGATGTAGAAAACTACTGGATTGGAGTAGTCAAAGACCCACCTTGTGAAGAGCTGAAGTCATTCATCTCTTTTTCCCTAGGGTGGTTCTATCCCAGCCCAAAATTGCTTAGTGGCTGCACCTAGTGGCATGATTTCAGCTCTGCATCCACAGCACATATCTCCTTTGTCAAGGGGGAGTTTAGCAGGGATGGAAGGCATGGAATCATGCAATCAGTGCCCAGCACACTGCCCAACTTAACAACTTTTGCTACTGCTGATTGAGATGACATAGGAACATTTATTGCCTAATTGTTGCTTTCTCCATGAAGAAATTTAAAGACTTGATAGATCACTGAGAAATAAAATAAACAGGTAAATAAAGTCTTTCATGGTTTTGGAAGTAAAAAGGCAACTACTTAAAGAATTTTGCAGCTAAGAATACATATTTATGAATTTATCTATTCAAGCCTATCCAAGAAAATGAGGTGGGACTCCAACATAGACAACACTATTAACCATCATTTTGTCTATTTTTCTGAGTATACTGACTGTCACTTACAAGTGACTGTGTATTTCCAAATTGTTAGGATACATAGAAACAAAAGGAATTTACACATTTTGCATGTTTAGGGTGGGGTAGGGCACCTCTGGCCCAGTGAACTTGAAAACTATTTTGCTGCGGACTATTAGGTAAGTGTGCCAAAGCAGTAACTTACCAAATACCCAAAAGCCCTTAAAATGTGCAGACAGCTCCCTGAGGTGGTATTATCCCCGTTTCCACCCCAGTTACGTACTAAATTCACTCCCCCTACTAAAAGCTAAAAAATTCTCTGCCTTCATTATTCACCAGTGCAAGCCCAGGAACTTGTTTAGTGCTTGCCTCCACCCAGTTACATTGCCTGTAAATGTGCATTTTGGTTCCTGAGCATTTTAATGACAGTTCCCTGGAGGCTCAAAGATTAGGTGCTTAATGGTGCCATTTCGGGTTGATGACAGTAATCGTGGAGAAGGGGAAAAAAAAAAAAAACCCAAGGAGGAGCAGGGAATAACTTTTAAGGCAAAACTCTTGGAAAAAAATAACAGTTTAGAAATTGGACTCATAGCATTAATCCAGGGAATGCAGACATTGAAACTCAAGGAGAAAGACTGTTTAGAAGAAACTGTGAGGTAATTAGATGCCATTGTATGTTGTTATATCACTTGCATTTCCAAAAACACACCTCTTGAAATGTTTAAAAAGACCTTTTAGCTTTTTCTACATGATACTTTCCTCCCTCTGGGTTCCTCCCAGAGCTGCTACATCAAAGTGCCCCTTTAACTTACACCTTCTGGGATGTAGCCTTTACTGTCTCAAAACATCACGAGGCAAAGCAAGCCTAGTTCTACCTTGCTGAATCCAAAATAACTACTATTTATTGAGCACCAACTGAGGTGTCAGGAACCCCAGATCCATAATTTCACCAACTCTTCTCAATCACCCTATGCTTGAATATTATTTCCACTTTGATGAGCAAGCTGAAGTTCAGACAAGTTAGGTGACTTGCCCATGGTCATTAGCTAGAAGGAACCTGATTTTGGCTCATTATTCATACACAGATACTTCAGTAGCTGGCACTGAAGGCAACCTGGTGAACATGAAAGACTAAGAAATATAGCTTTTAGTGGGAGAGTGATATGGCTTAGGAAGCCCAGGCTATTGTGGGGATCCAGTAATGTTTCCTAGTAAGGGGGTCCAGTGATGTTTTTTCTCAAGGAATGAACATAGTAGGTAAGTTCCAAAGGGACAGAAGCAGTTAGCCAGGTTTAGAGTCTACAGAATATGGTTCTAGGCAGAAGAAATTCCAAAATGCAAGTGGCAGGAGGTGGGAGAGAGCAAGGTCTCCCTAAAGAACTAGAGGACTGGGAGTAGTGGGAACAAAATAAGAAGGCATGATGCAGGAGAGGCAGTTAAGGTGGAGTGGCAGGAGGATTTTCAACCCGGATAAGGATTTTGGATTTTATCTAAAGCCATTGGAGCATTTTAACCAGAGAAAAGTGTGAGCAGATGTTTTTGGGCTGGAGTGTGGAGAATGCTAGAAGAGAAGCATGACTGGATGCTGGGAGGGGCACTAGGAGGCCGGTGCTGAGTGAAGTAGATGACGGTGTTTTGGAAATGCAGTGATGACAAGGAGAATGGAGAGAAGCTTGTAGAGATTGTTAGGAAATTAAGTTTGTAAGGCTTGGAGACTGATTACATGGGATTGTTGATGAAGAGAGGACAGATCCTCAAGGCTATTTCAAAGTTTTCTGATAAGGCCACTGGTTTGCGCCATTCACAGGAAGAAGGGAGAATTTGGGGGAAGATAAAGAGTACCATTTGGGATTTGTTGGATTTGTGGTGCAAATACATTTTCAAGTGCCTTGTGGGCAGTTAGATATCTGGACTAGAGTTCTCAGGAGAGGTCTGGCATGGTGGTATGGATTAGAAAATCACTGATAAATAAACAGTGACCCAACCTGTGGTGGGGATAGGAACACCCAGCAGGAAAATATAGGGCCCAGCCTTATCTTCACTGAGCATGTGTTTGAACCACTTTCCAGAACCTCTTTCCATAACATGAGCAGAATGTGTTCTTTGTGCTATTTCTCTAATTATGAGATCACACCAAGGCCTCATTGTTCTGGAGTCACACCAAATCTTCACTGATATCTCCCTCCATGTCCCATGACAGTTTCCAAAAAGGTGATGAGAATTTAGGATCCAGTTATGACCAATAAGACACAAGTGAAACAAGACACCAAGACACCAATGAAACGGTATTAGCTACAGACAAAATTCTGTTCTCCACTGTGGAAAGCAAGAATTCCATTCATGATTTACTTTTTGGCTAGAATGGCAGCTATAGTCCACTTGGCTAAGTATAAGCTATACTTGGTTTACTGCAGTGTAACCTATACGGCATTTACTGAAATAGCCAAAAAGTTTATGGTAGACTGGGTTCTCCCAGAAGCAGACCGTGGACAAGAATTCACACAATTAGTTTATTTGGGAGGTGATTCCTGGTAAAGGAGTGAAGACGTGAGACAGAGAAGGGAAAAAAGTCAATGTTAATGAGCAGGTAGGTTACCACTATGGGCGGCTGGAGCTCGGTTCCATTGGGTACCTCTGGAGGAATGTATGGTTCACATCTCAAAAGTTGCCTCACATAAGATGTGAGAAAGTGGGTTATTTACTCACCAGCTTTTATATGTTATTGGATAAGGTATTGCTCCAGGGGTGTTTACTCCCAGACTCTTCTGGCCTATCTCACATGGGTCAGGCAGGCTCACAAGGCCCGATAAAGCCCTCAGAGTCACAGTGCTTGAAGTAAGAAGCCTCCAGCATGCACTGAAAGAATGAATGCAGTGGGAAAATATGGGCAGGGCCCTCACACCATCCGTAGCCAGCAGCGAGGAGAAAAGCCTGGACATAGAGGGAATCTGCTATAGTGTATAACGTCATCTTCTTCTCATTAAAGTTTCTAGCTGTCCCAGAGAAAATGTGAAAGTAAACAAGATTATAAAGTTAACTATACATGCTGGCTTAGGATGAGGTAGGGGTACGAAAATATGGTACATAGACCATTTGACATATTGTGGGATTTTTTTCATAACAAACAGTAATTGCCAAATATGACTATGACTTGCTTATGATCTTCAAAGTTCTATTGTATTTGGATGCATATAATGGAGAATTTTAGTCAGAATTTCTTACCAAACATTAATCAAGTTGTTTTCAACGGACTAAATAAGTGATTAGCTTATGGTTTTTCAAGCCAACACAAATGCCTTTGCCAACTAACTCTGGCAAAATCTTTCCCCTCTAAAGTGTAAGATACAGTACTTACAGCAATACAAAAATATTTCAGAGTCGAATCAATGTTCACGTCCTTAACTGTAAATGGTTTTAAAATGGTTACATGTATATTTATTTGTGCCTTTGTGACTTAAGGAGAATATTGAGGTTTACGTTTGCAAGACTAAGTTGGTTTGTATATTCTAGTCTTCTTCCCTCCTCTCTGCCAGTTGAGCATTTGGGGAAAAATTTTCTCATCATTCCAAAATTAAATTAGTACATCTCCTTAGACTTGTTCTTTGGGACTGTTAAATGTATTAGTTTTTAGGGTTATGTCAGTCAATCAAAACAGCTCATAAAGATAAGATTTAGAGTCAGTAATGATAGACCAGGTGTTTTTTGTTTTAGTAAGACTGAACTTCAGAAGTAGTGACACAAAGATGATACTGCCTCCTTTATCTTGTCCTGAGATTTTTCATGTTAGGGATTTTCCCCGAGATTTTGCATGTTATTGGATTTTCTAAGTGCAACTGCTCCAGCTTCACATGAGAAGCATAATTTAGCCAGAATTTTGAAATTTTAAGTCCTTCACTTACTAAATATTACTGAATACCTACTAAGTGCCAGGTATTGTGGGAAGCATTAGGGATACAAGAGACACAAAAGATCTCTTCTTCTACACATGACTTATGTTAGCTAATGGTATCTACTTTTATGTGGTAATCTCCTCTAAATTTCCATGCCAAGGCCTTGGGGTCACCTCAAGAGAAAACCAGTTTTGGAAGGAGGACGCGGAAACAGAAGAGGAAGTGAGACTAAGACTCAATTATTTTTTCATTTAGAAAGTTCGGCCTTTAGTCAGTCACTGTTTTCTAAAGGATCATTTATGCCTTTTAAATGCCTTTGAAAAACTTAGCGTTGCTTTTGGTAACTGCTTTAAAATTCAGAAAATCTAAATATAATACTCTTCTGCTGAAAGTAGAAAGACATTTTTATTACCGCAAAAGCATTAGCTAAAGAAATGAAAACATTGAGTGCACTTTTAAAAGCCTCCTACCTGCAGGCGTTAATTTGACCTTCAGGGAAAGGTCTCCTCAAACGCTAAAGCTTAAGATATGAAGAAATTTGTAGTAAAAGCAGAACAGTCGCAACCCCCAAACATCTCTTCCAGGATAGCAGCATGCCTGAGTGACAGGCCCTAAATGATCTCCATGATCTCTACAAACTGGAACACTTCCAGGGAGATTACAATGTTTGGCGGATCATTCGTTTCTATTAATCATGTATTACACTCCATGGAAACAAAGTATTTGAGTGAGGTCAAAACACAGGATAAAATTGGGCTCAATATTAACTAAATTATTAGAAAAAAGTCTATTTGCCTGATCTAATGATGATGATGGCTTTACCACCACCATCGCCATCACCATTGTCCTCATTTATTGAGCATCTGTCCTTGGCATTTTACAAAGATCTTGTTTTTTTCCCATACACTCCTGTGAGGTAGGTAGATATCACTGCCCCATGTGACAGGTGACAAGAATTAAGACTCAGGTAACTGCATTGTTTGAGTTTGTCTGTAACTTGAATCTAGACCTGTTGGAGAGCAAAGCTAATCCACTTCCTTCTTTAACGACAATAAGGTCAGCAAAGGAAAAAAAAAAAACAATTTTGGCCAACAATCACCCTGGAAAAGTCATATTCACGATTCTTTTACAAGCATAAGAAGCAGCATAGAAAATCTAATCTTCCTACTTACTTCTTAGGACTGTAGGAATGAGCGTTCTTAGATTACAACACATAATCATTAGTTTAGATCACTTTTATATATTTGCAGGGGGTCTGGCTCACAAACCCATATTTCTGAGAAATTCCAGGGTCAGGGGATATTTACTGACAGAGAAGTTCTTTTTAGTCATTTTTAAGACCATTATATTAGTGGGACTTTATAGTGTACTAAGTATAGAGATTAATAAATAACGCATCAATTTTTATTCATAATTTTTACAACCTGATCTTCATTTGGTTACTTAGTTAGATGCTCTTAGTACTGTCTATACAAATAAATAAATATTTTCTGCAAAATATTCAAAATACCGAAACTTTCTAAAATTCAGACTATGTGAAGGGAATGGAAAGACTGAAAATTGCAAGTATTTTATATTTAACAATAGTATTTCCGGAGAATTGGTTCACAAAATATTCAGCAAAATTAAATTTTTTAAATTACTAAAATATAAAAGCCCAAAGATGATTCTCCCATGAATACTTAACCTGACATCTTTAATGAACATTATACAATTTGATTTCACATGGCACAACATCCAAAACACACCTTCTTTTGAGGCACGGTACTTTTTGGTTTTTGTTTTTTCTCCTTTTTTTCTCCTCTGCATTTCTAATATTTTGGAATAAAATGAGGGAGAAATTGCTGTAATCACAGCACTTTGGGAGGCTGAGGTGGGCGGATCACCTGAGGTCAGGAGTTCGAGACCAGCCTGACCAACATGGAGAAACCCCGTCTCTATTAAAAATAGAAAATTAGCCAGGCCTGGTGGCGCATGCCTGTAATCCCAGCTACTCGGGAGGCTGAGGCAGAAGAATCGTTTGAACCTGGGAGGCGGAGGTTGCAATGAGCCGGGAGGGTGCCATTGCACTCCAGCCTGGGCAACAAGAGAAAAACTCCGTCTCAAAATAAATAAATAAATAAATAAATAAATAAATAAATAAATAAATAAATACGGAGAAATTAATTGACAACTTCTTTTATAAAGAAAACTATTAAGGCTGTGTATTTTAAAGAACATTTAGAAGTTTCAGGATTTTTATGTAAGTGACTTCCTCTATGAAGACACTGAACAATAAATTTAACATTGAGCATTTTATATTAAAATACTACTCATTAAATAGATTAGTTTAGAAAAAGTAACATTACTGCTGAATTCTGTAACTATAGAATTCTTAACAGAAGACGTCTGATATCCTTCTTGTCACAGTGTTACGAGTTTTACTGTCTCAGCTATTCCTTATCACCGTCACCACCCCTCTCTCCTATCACTCCCACAGCCATCCACTGACAAAGGTCCTCTTTAAATAGATCCATAGAGTAGACTTTTAACAAGAGGAATGAGAAATCCTTGTCACAAAAGGACAAAAAAAAAAAAGAAAAGAAAATCACTTCCTAGTTTTAATATTTTTTTTCCTCTTCCAGCCTGCCTCCTCTCCTCTTCAAAATTCTTTGCACGGTTGATACTGAGTCAGGTAGTTGGGGTTCCACTCAGAGCAGAATGTTTCTGGGAATTGAGAAAAGGGTGCATTTTCTCTGCTTTCCTTCCTCCCCTCATTCAGCAACAAAAACCCAACTTTCTTTAATAAATTTGGGTTAAGTGCAAGAACAAAAGTACAGGCTGGGAATGTACAGGCTTGGGAGTGACTTTTCCTGACTCACCCTGATTAACTCCATTCATTTGTTTCCGCGAGAGATCCACTGTACATGCCAGTCGCCAGGCCCTGTGCAGTAAGGACACAGTGTTGGGTGAGGCACCTCTCAGGAGGCGCCCTGGTGTGCGGTGGGAGACGCAGAGGTGGCAGCAGAGAATGACAAGAGTGTGCTGTAGGTTCTTCAACAGTCGGATGCGGAATATCTAAAAGAAAGACGAGGTGAGGGCAGCTACTCTTGTTTGGACGAAGAGAAAAGACAAAGGAGGAGATTTTGAGCTCCTGAAATTCACTTATTTCCTTCCACGGCAGTCTTTCTCATGCAACCTCCTCTATTCTGGCCGGTCCCTCCCATCCAACTACTGATCACTTGTAAACCTAGTTTTGGCTCTTGCTGTCCCAGCGTCGGCTCCTGGACTTACCTTGGGGAAACTTCCATGCAGCCCCTAGCCCTGCACTTCCCAAGCCCCGGGCGGACTTCCTCTGGACGCGCACTGCGCGGGCTGAGCGCACCGCCAGGAGCGCAACGTTTGGTGCCGTCTGCCGCGCGCAGGGAGACCGTGGAGACCTCGGCACCGTGGAAGGGACGGGCAGCGGCCTGGGAAGCCTCTTGACTCCGGTGTCCCGCAGGCAATCGGGTGGCAGCTCCCACTCCCCTCGCCGACATATAAACGCTTCTCCCCGCCCCGGGCCCGACCCTTCCCCGCCCCGGCGGCCCCGGGCCCAGCGCACGTCCCCAGGGAGGGGGGCGCAGCCTTAGGGAGGTGACGGAAGCGGGACTGGAGAGATTATGAGGGCTGTTACTGCCCCACCGGCTTCTCCCCTCTTGAAACTCCCGACCGTGGGAGAAAAAAAAAGAGGGGAAGTTGGGGCGTTCATGGTACGCGCCTTCTCTGCGCCGGGAAGATAGGCAGGGAGTGCAGATCCGAGGGGCACGGAAGGCAGTAGCTCTGCTTCTACTGTTGGAACTGTTGTTCTTTGGCAGCTTTGCCTGTATTCTGCGGTCTTCTGGCAGAAGACAGGGTCTAGCAAGGGAGCCAGAGAGAGTCTTTGGGTGGTAGGAACTCTTCCCTTTTCCGTGGGAACGGAGACCCTGAGATTAAGGTCCAGAGCCACCACCTCATCCCATCCTCCACGCCCCCCTACCTCCCCAGTTTCCCTACTGTCCGGTCCGAATTCAGGAGTCCCATGGGGAATATCCTTGACTCTTTGTCTACTGACTTTCTTCTCTTCTCGCTATCTGTCCATTCACTCATCTGTCTACCTTTTTTGTTGTTGTTGTTCATTCCACAAATATTTGAGCACCTACTATGCACTACTGTCAGAAGCTTGGGGTGAAAAAAACCAGCAAAGTCGGAATCTTAGCTCACAGTTTGGTTAGGGAGATAGACACGGAAACAAAAAGCAGGGTGGCAATTGCTGAATGGGGAAATGATGCCCTAGGAACACGGAAGAGGGAATCCCAACTCAACCATGGTAGGCCAAAAGAAGCTTCTCTGAGGTAAGTAAGTCCAAACTGAAATCCAAAGATGGAGCTAGACAGAAAAGCATGGAAAAGAGGGTCTCAGGCAAATGGGAAAGCAGCAGGGAAGACAGAGGGAGCATTTCCTTCTTCAGAATAGCCAAGTTTGTGTGATTTTTAAAATCTGATATTTGTTGTCATCCTAAGGTAAGGAAATGTTAAAGAGAGGTAAACTTGTAGGTGGTAGAACTGGATCTGAATGCAGGTAGACTAACCATGGAGTGTGCATTTACCAGCTACTCCGTATGTAGCATGATGTGTCAACTTGGCAAATGATAAGTTAAAAAACAGATTATTCACCAAGGAGTGGGGATTGCTCTGGAGTCTGGGGCATGATCTCAAGTCTCGGCTGGACCACTCATCAACTGCAAGTTTGGCCAGGTCCTTAACCACAGTTTCTTTGTCAGTGGAGTGTAAATAGTAAAGATGCTTTCCCAATGTCCCTCGTTGAGTGTCCTGGATCATGAGGCTTCATGTTCTGGTTCAGAGACTTGGTGGAGCAGCACCAGGACAGGTGTCTCCAATATGGTGATTCCTCCACGGACTCCTTGGCTTTCCACAAGGAAAGCTGGAAGAACACTGGAACAACAACAACAAAACAATGAACATTAGAACGTCTCAAGTTATTATTGCTTTTATCTAAAACAATTAAGTAATTCAAATGTTCACATTCTTTCTAAAAATGCACTTAACACAAATATCCTTTTCTCATTCCAGGATCACTACTGAAAAGGCAGATGTGAATTCTGGGTGGCAGAGTTTCTAGAGATTTTCCAGTCCCCCACCCAAAACTACTTTTGAAAGTGTGTATTTTAAAATAGCCAGAAGAGAAGATTTGAAAGTCCCTAACACAAAGAAATGATAAATGCTTGAGGTGATAGATGTACTAAATACCCTGACTTGATCATTATACATTCTATGCATGTATTAAAATATCACAAGTGCCCCATAAATACATCCAAATATTATCTATCAACTAAAAAATTTTAAGTGTGCCATACATGCAAACAAGGCTTATTCTTTCATAGCTCTATAGGAAATCTAGACTCACCGAAAGGCTTCTGGAAGTCATGAGCTTGTGACCCATGGCCCAGCCAGGACAAATAATCATGTCAGTCCAATGGGAAGGTTTAGCAGCACTGCCTTAACAAGCTGAATCCCTTTGACATATTGTTCTGAGACATCTAAAAACACTCTATCTGATGCCCTGGACCTTCTGATGTCCAAACCAGTTTTCACAACTGGATCATACTTGGTTAAGCACCCCAAGAACTAGGCTTCCTTTTACCCAGCCTAAAGCAAAAAGGGAAAGAAGAGGGATCCTTGGGTTTTATAAATGCAGGTGGTTGCCTGAAGTGACCCCAGTTTTTCCCATTGTGCAACCCTTGATTTCTGGACCAGAGCAATAATGGGCAAGTAGCCAGTGCTCTTTGCTGTCTTTCTGGAGCTTTTTCAGGAACATCTGTAACTCAAGAAAAAGCGTGGTGCCGTATGTGTCTGTATGGGTTTTTGATGCCCATGAAACCTCACAAGCTGGTCATTAATTATATTAGAAGATAAGGGCAACTCTTAAGCTAAGACATACAGTGTCTACAATGACAGTGTTGGAACTCTGGGAATCTTGTCTATTTATAGTTCAAGACTTTGGGAGAAAGTCAGCTACCATTTTCTGGGAAGATTCATGTTGATTTCTGAAATGTCTCCAATTTTAACCCAGCTAGACCTTCATACTTTAGACCCACAAGCTACTAAAGTTGGCTTTTATGTGGTATTCCAAAGTCCAATTTTCTCCTTCAATCATCTCCACCCATTCAACTCCTGCCATTCTTCTGACAGAGGGATCCTTCTAAACCACATATCTGATTAATTGCTCTGCTGACTTCATGCTATATTGAGGTACCCACTACCTGGAGAGCAGAGCCCTCATTCAAGATCCCTTCTCTCTCTCCTCATTACTCCTTCTTGCCTCATTTCCTACCATTTGCCACACTCATACCACTACTTGTGAGTTCTAGTGCTTTTGTAATGTTGCTTGATTTCATGCTGTATTAATATGTCCTTACTATTGTTAAAGTTGTTTCCTCACCATTTATTTACTTATTCATTCAGCAAAACACATATGAGAGGACTTCAAAAAGTTCATGGAGAAATGGAACTTAAAGATACAAATAAAAATACCAACTCTACTTTTTAACCTAAGCTCCATCATATTTAAGACACTTATAAGTGATGATGCCAGTTGTTTAGTCCATCCTTAAAGAACTGAGGGTCCTGGGAATTTAACCATGTCAATGCAGTCTTTTTTACATTATTAACTGAAGAAAAGTGGGCACCTTTTAAAGACTTTTTAAGATTAGGAAACACAGAAAGTCAGAAGGAGCCAAATCAGAACTGTAAGTTGGGTGCCTAGTGATTTTCCATCAAAACTCACAAAATTGCCCTTGTTTACTGAGAGGAATGAGCAGGAGCATTGTTGCAGAGAAGTACTTTCTGGTGAAGCTTTCTCAGCACTTTCCTGCTACAGCTTTGGCTAGCTTTCTCAAACACTTTCATAATAAGCAGATGTTATCATGCTTTGGCCCTCCAGAAAGTTAACAAGTAAAATGCCTTGAGCATTTCAGATAACTGTTGCCATGACCTTTCCTCTTGACCAGTCTGCTTTTGACTGGACCACTTACACCTCTTGGTGGCCATTGTTTTGATTGTGTTTTGTCTTCAGGATTATATTTGTAAAGCCGTGTTTCATCTCTCATTACAATTCGTTGAAGAAATCCTTCAGGATCTTGATTCCACTTGTTTAAAATTTCCATTGAAAGCTCTGCCTTGTTTGCAGCTGATCTGGGCACAATGGTTTTGGCATCCATTGAGTGGAAAGTTTGCTCAACTTTTAATTTTTCAGACAGAATTGTATAAGCTGAACCGATTAAGATGTCTATGGCTAGCCATTGTTTGTGCTGTTAATCAGTGGTCCTCTTCAATTAGGGCAAAATGAGATGAAGTTTTTCCTCACAAATTGATGTGGATGGTCACTGCTGTGAACTTCATTGTCAACATCATCTTGTCCTTTCTTAAAATGAGTTATCCATTTGTAAACTGCTGATTTCTTTAGGGCATTGTCCCCATAAACTTTTTGTAAAGCATCAGCAATGCTGCCATTCTTCCACTAAAGCTTCACCATAAATTTGATGTTTGTTTTTGCTTCAATTTTAGCAGAATATGTGTTACTCTGTAGGGGCTCTTTTTAAACTGATGTCATATCCTTTTTAGTGCCTCGAACTAGATATTGTTCGGACATATTCTAACAAGTTAGTGTAGTATTATTTTAATGCCTCAAAATTCTGAAATCCATGCTGAGTTTTTTTCATAAAACACATTTTCCATATTTTTGAAGACTCCTCATATATTGATTACTTACCATGGGCCAGGCACTGTGAACCTCTATATTTTTATAATAATAATCTGTACTTTTTCATCATAAATTAAAATAATATACTTAAGACTGACATCTTGAGTTATTAAAATCCATTTGTTTATCAAACATGTATTAAACATCTACTATGTGGCAGGTACTTTTTAGACACCAGGATGCATTCAGCCACTGTCTCTGCCCTTACGACCTCAGAGCCTAGTGTTGGAGATGGATAAGTAAGCTAATTATTAATGTGATAAAGGTCTGTATGCACTGGGCACCATGGGAGGAACCCTGTAAGGAAGACAATGCTTGGGCCTGGAGTTGAGTGAGGAAGGTTATAAACATTGGGCCTGGAGTTGAGTGAGGAAGGCTGCGAGACGTGAGACATAATAAGAGAAGGAGAAACATATATGAAAGTATGGAAGTCAGTTGTGGCCAGAGTGCAGGGCAATGGAGGGGCATGGTATGAAACGAGAGTAGAGAAGTAGGCAGAGGCAGGTACTGGATTGGATGTGAATGAATGAGAGGAGTCTAGGATAGCTCTAAGGCTTCTGGCTCACAACTACATGTGGGCAACACCACTTACTGAGATAGTGAATATAGAAGGGGAAGAAGGTTTAAAAAGAAAGGCAGAAGAAAATAATTCTATTTTGAATATTTTGAGTTTGAGATGCCTGGGAGCTGTTCAAGGAATGACTCTCCGTGGCCAGATGGATTTGTGTAGGTCCGAGGTTCAGGTGTGAGGCCTGAATCCATGGATTTGGGAGCATAACAAAATGGGTAGTTGAATTTACAGAAGTGTATGAGGTGATACAGGGAGAGTTTATTCAGTCATCACTCATTGAATAGATATTCACTGAGCACCTGCTATGTGAGAGGCACTGTTCTAGACCCTGAGGATACATCAGAGAACAGAGCAAACAAGATTCTTGCTCTTGTGGTGCTTTCGGGAGAAGGCTTGGAATCATCCTATTAGATGGCAGGGGAAGGTTACAATTTTCATGCAGTGTGAAGGTAACATTGGGCAAAGTCTTGAATGGAGGTGAGGAGTAAGTCCTGAGAGATATCTGAAGAAAGAGTGTTCCAGGAAGTGGGAACAGTCAATGCAAAGGCCCTGAGGCAGGAGCACAGCTGTGCATTTGAACAAAGAAAAGACCAGTGTGACTGAAACAGAGTGAGTGAAGGGAGAGGTAGGAGGGGGACATGAACTTAGAGACATAATGGAAGGGGCACAGGTTGTAGGGAGAAGTGCAGTGTTTTAAGCAGAGACTGACATGACCACTGTTTGTAAAGGATTTCTGTTTTTAAAAGATAGTAAGACTGTAGTAGGACAGGGTTTGACAGCAGAGTCCTGGGACATAGCTGACATTTAAGGGACAGGAAGAACAAAAGGTGTTTAGGGAAATGGGAAGGTTGACAGAAAGTCAGATCCAGGTGATCTTAAGAATGTTAGGATTTTAAGATTCTCCAGGACTTGGTGACTAATTAGACATGGTGACTAGTTATGACAGAAAGGCCGGCAAGGCAGGAGAAGACCAGGGAAAAGATCTGTCTAGAATGCTAAGGAGGACAGCTTTGTAGGAAGAGACTCGTGGAAGGTATCAGAGGCCACAGAGAGGTTAAAGAGGATAAAACTTGGGAAACATCTCTTGGACTTGGCAATACGGGGAGCCCTGTGGCTGCTGCTAGAGTGACTGGTGGAAGTGGAAGTCAGAGCCTCAGAGTGAAAGGCAGATAAAGAGAGTGGATTCTTTGAAGAAATATGGCCAAAAAAGGAAGAAGATCAGGGTCTGTAACTTCACAAGGGCATGGTTTTGAGGGAATGCTCATCTTGTTGATGATAGCACAGTTTTTCTCTGAAGTGTAAGACAAATGCAAGAGGACTTTTGTACTCATAAAGAAAACCAGGGACAGAGAAAGAAGCAGGTAGAAGATGTCTGCATTACTGGAAGTTTGCACTTCCCAAGCTTTGCCAACTTTTTTTTATCCTTCAAAAGAGAATCTAGGAATAAGGATACATGAAACTGTCTTATTGCAAACAGGAAATGGGGAGAATTCTAGGACAATCTTATTGTGCCGTAGGGATTCTAAAGTAGGGGAGTAAAGCCCCAAGTAGGTGAATTTGGACCTATCACCACTAATTGATAGATTAGCTTCTTTCTCCTACTCACACTCATTTTCAGACGGGATGGGCTCAAGTTCTTATCACGTATGGGAAGGATGGAGAGGTCAGTTAGGAAATAATCACCAAGGACTCTCCAAGCTATTTGCTCAGTTGAGAACAGTATAAATTTCACTACCTTTACTTTTGTACCCTCTGAGATTACATAGACTCTCAAAAATACTGATTTTCATTAACCTCATGATAACACAACTGAATTTTCTGCAAACGATTTTCAGACTATGATTGTCATATTGTGTCACGTATACTGGTGTAATTACTTACTTAAGGCATGTGTTGGATCATTCTAAGATAAATACCCTTTTTAAAGCCCTGAGATTTTTGAATCAGCTATGCAGTCAGAGTAGAGGAAGACTTTTTTCCCCTATTCGGTCAAATTAATGTCAAGGAACTAGAGACATCAAGCCAAATTCTCTCATTGTGTGACTTTATACAATTCTTACACAATTATATGAGAGACCAATTCACTTTTATAGGCCATTAGGGTAAAATTAGGATTCAGCAGAAACTTTCTAAATTCTCTTCTCAAGATTGAATAGTAATACTTTATATTTAAAGGAACAGAAAACAAACCCCAAGATAGAGTAACATTTCTCTCACCTTCTCTAAGAAAACCCACTAATTCCTATAATCAAACCAAACAGTAATCCTCCAAGAATGGAAAGTGAAGGACTGATGGACCTTGTGATCTGACCACTGACCCCAAAATTTATTTTGTTCATGGGAGCTTTTCCTCACAGATGCTGCTATCACTCCCAAGTACCTCATCTTAACCCTTTCTCCCAAAAGGAGGTTTGTAAACCTTTCCTTAATTTCTGGATCACAACCAAGAAAGGCCAAGCCAGCCATACAGGACAGAGAAAGAATAATAACAACAATTAGTTAACCCCATGCATTAAGTATCTTTTACAGATGAGGAAACAGGCATAAAATGTCAAGGAGGCTGCCCAAGCATAACTGTTGAAATTGTTCAACAAGTACTAATTGTTGAAGCCAAGATTGAACTCAGACAATGAACCAGGAAGTGAATATAGGAATAATGTAAAAACAAGGAAACAATCTGCCATACAAGGTATGGGTGGCAAATTGTATTTCCAAAATGGTTGCAGCAATATCTCCCATATCTTTGTCTGCACAATTCAATTAAACATCATTTTACTGTCCACTCTGTGCTAGTCATGGAGATTGTCCTAGTTTCCCCCCCCCCCCCCAGTTCCGTCCAAAAGCAGACACTGAGATAAGAGCTCACATGCAAGTAGTTTATGTGGGGGACGATCCTAGAAAACACTTCTAGAGGAGTCGGGAAATGAGACAGGAAAGGGAAGGCAGCCAGTGAAGAGTGTGTTATCGAACAAGTTGTCTCTGTGGACAACTGGAGCTCAGTCCCACTGGGGAATGCTGGGAAGCAGTGCAGGACATGCTCAGTTATCTGTTAACAAAATCCCTGTTTGTTAATGGCTGAGAGATGCTCTCAGAAGGATAAACTCTCTTGCAGTGGGTCTTGCCCTGGGTTCAGGCAGCACAGCCTTTAGCATGTGGCATCCAGTGTGAAGAGGGGAGGAGCATGGAGGGGGACTGAAAACATCTGCTGGAGAGTCTGTAAGTCTGCCTGCTGGGTCAGTGTGGGAGCTCCCAGGAGTGTAGAACAGCAACAACAAAGAATATTAGGACCCAACTGAGGCTCACATTACCCAAATCCAATGGAATATAAAATCCTCTTGAGGCTGTGTGCAGGCAAGCTCTCATACTGGCTTCTGTCACTTTTCTCTGAGTCTCTGCCTGCCCAAATTGTTCTTCCTCTCAGTTTCCCTTATCCCTGCCAGTCCTCTGGGGCTCGTGGTGGAAGTGGGGCAATGCCTGTCTGCCTGCATGAACGTTTCTTTAGAAACATTGACTTCTCTATCTGGGGAACATCACATGGAAAAAGTCCCTTGTGTCATTCAAAGAGGCTGTGTCATGTGCTTTGTGCAGCACGGGGCTCATTGGGGTTCCTTAACACTAGCTGCTGATGAGGAATTATTGAAAAAGCACCATATTAAAACCTGGCTGACAATGTGATTTTCCTTTATTTGACAAGAATTGTTTATCTTGGATACATCTACAATAATTTAGTATGCTGACTGGATGCCTAACCTGGATGACCAAATCTCTCCAAATTGGAAACTAGAGAAAAGCTATGAGGAAGGCTTAAATTCATAATCTGAGTGCCTTAATTGTATGCATTTTCCTTTCACAAAGATGTGAATTGATCTATCATATTGCGTTTTCCAAAGGTTTGTTCTGGGGGTTGGGAGTGGCTTAAACAGCAGAACTTTATTTTAAGGAATTGATTCCTATGGTTGTAGGGGTTGGCAATGTAAGATCTAGGTGTCCGCTGGGTTGGTTTCTTCTGAGCCTGCTCCCCTTGGCTTGTAGATGGCCACCTTCTCTCTTTGTATTCACGTGATCTTCCCTCTATACCTGTCTGTGTCTATAGGACACCAGTCATATTGGATTGGGCTTACCCTGATGACCTCATTTTAATTTATTTCCCTCTTTTAAAATTTTGCCTTTTAAATGCTTTTGTGTTTTTTTCCAGCTCTATTGAGGTATATAGACAAACAAAATGATATATATTTGAAGTGTACACTATGATGATTTGATATACATATATGTTGTGAAATGATTGCCATCAAGTTAATTAACACATCCATCATCACATATAATTAAGTTTGTTGTGTTTGTAAGAGAATGCTTAAAGTCTACTCTCAGCAAATTTCAAGTATGCAATATTAGTATTACTAACTGACACCATGCTGTACATTGGATACTCAGAACGTATTCATTTTCTAACTGAAAACTCGTATCCCCTGACCAATATTTCTTAACTCTGCCGCTCCCCTCAATCCCTGGCAATCACCATTCTCCTCTTGAGTCTGACTTTTTATTTTATTAGATTCCACACATTAAATTATACCATACAGCATTTGTCTGTCTCCGTTTGGCTTATTTCACTTACCATAATGCAAAGCATCAATAATTTTATTCTATTTCGATTTTACGACATGATTCCGAGGTTCTCAAGAGTTTGTGAGGAAATTCCTTGGTAAAATACATGATACTCCTTGGAGGCAAACTTCATTTGCAGTTCCTTACCACTTTCCAATTATTTATGAGTTTAAGCTAAGGCAGATTTCTATAAAGTGACCACAAATATTAAATATGATAAGGCTGCGGTTTCACATTAATAATAATGAAGTTTCAGGATTCAAAATTAAATGTTAAATAACTAGGAAGTGTAATCTCTCAATCTGCAGGCATATTATTTGCCTTTTAAGCCTTATTTAAGGAAACATAGGTCAGTGGTTGTAGTACGTGTTTTAGGAAGCATAACCTATTGTATTGGAAAGCTGGATCCTCCACTCACTGTTCACACTAACTTTGCAGTTTTCAAGAATCCTGAAAAGAGGAATGTTGAATTTGAAGGGAAACTTGTGGTAGGCACATAGGAAAAAAAAAAAAAAAAAAAAAAAAAAAAGCCAGATGCAGTGGCTCACTTTGTAATCCCAGCACTTTGGGAAGCCGAAGCGGGTGGATCACCTGAGGTCAGGAGTTCGAGACCAGCCCAGGCAGCATGGCGAAACCCTGTCTCTACTAAAAATGCAAAAATTAGCCGAGTGTGGTGGCATGCCCCTGTAATCCCAGCTACTCGGGAGGCTGAGGCAGCAGAATCCCTTGAACCCAGGAGGCAGAGGCTGCAGTGAGCCAAGATTGCACCACTGCACTCCAGCCTGGACAACAGAGCAACACCACACCCGTCTCAAAAAACAAAAAAAGAAAAAAAAAAAAAAAGACAAATTCTATTAAAATTTTATCTTAGGTTTTCACAAAAGAAGTGGAAGTTCTACTCTGAAGAAGCCCTACTCAGAATCTTTGATCAGCCAGTAGAGACTATTATTTGAACTATCTGAATGAAAGCACCATTTTAGGCATATGGAGAAGAAGCAAATCTCTATTGTTAAAAAAGAAACAATAAGTCCTGATTTTCAAAAGGGACTCAATTCATCCACTTAAGAACATTTATGGCAATTACATATTTCTAGCAGTTTTTAATACTCTGATAGTAGACTGCAATAAGACTAAGAAGGGCAGTTAATAAATTTAAAGTCTCAATGAACTTTATTACAGGAGCAATAGCAATGGACATTTCTCCAACTGGTTATTTTACTGTAAGAAAGATTATTGAATAAATATGTGCAAACATTTCAGTTTTTATTTCAGGGAAACCCATTTAAGGAATAATTTGCATTTTTCCCCCAAATCTCACAAAACTCACCCCTTCTTATATGTTATTTCCATCCCAAGGTTTCTTGTGCTGGACCATTGTTATTAAACATTAGATATGGTATTTTCCTCCCACTCTTATCCCCAAAAACTCTGAAGAAGTTCAGACTTACTGTGATTAGTCATCCATCCTCTGGGATCCCTGGTGCAGAATTAAACATATACAGGCACATGTGCATGTACACGTACACGCCATGCAGAGATTTATATATGCTTTCTTCCAATTTGCTGAAACTGTGGTTTCTGGGGACAAAAACCAGAATTCTCCTACACAGTAGTTCCAGGAGTGATGGGGAAAAAATAATTACGGCCATGTATAAAATCAAAATTTTCCTCAAGAAATGGAACAGTAGGTAAATGCATCCAGGCACAGAGCTTTATTTCCTATGACTTAAACTTGGGGTTTAACTGGTCAGCACTTTACTGAGAGCAGAGCCTCAGAGCACTATCTCCTCTTAATTACAATTTTGAGAACAGATGCAGAATTTGCTTGTGTAACTTCCCTCCCGCACACACACTATACCCTACTCACCATTTCAGCTGATCCCCCCAAGTTAAATTCAGGAGGTAGGGAGGAAAAGATACAGGTTCATTTTTTTTTTTTTTTTTCCTGTTGAAATTGGGAACTCACATAAGTTCTAAGCTGAGGATAATAATCTATTCCTGGGACAGAATTCTGAGACATATCTCTTCATTTATTATTGCTAAGGCTCAGGGCAGTTTCTGTTGCTGTTGTGACTAAGAGAACACTATGCAAAGGTAGAAAAATCCACAGTTCCCAACCTAACTTCTTTGAGGAGAAGATTATTAATTAGCAATCACAAGTATATATCATGGTATCATTTCCATTTTTCCAGGACTGAAGCTTTTTCAATAGTATTTATGCTCAGAATTTAAAAGCTTCAAGATTATCCAGTCTAACTCCTTCCTTTTCCCTGTGGAGTAATGGAGGTGCAAGGAGGAAAAGCAAGGTCACCCCGCCAATGGTGGCAAGGCCAAGGCCAAACGACTGTTCCCCAGATCACACCTCTAGGCCTCTTACTTTGTACCCAGCCATGCAGGGAAATATACAACCCAAACCAGTTTTTCTTACCTGAGAAATCTTCCTTTAAGTTACCCATGATTGATTCCTTTTTGGGAAACAAGTTGAAATTTCCCATAAGCAAATTCTTACCCTAGAAAGATACAGACTTTACTATGTATTTTAAAAACAATGAGTCACAAGTGGGCTTCTGTGTTTTCATATATTTTGTTGAGAAAGAAACTACTGGAGAAGACTAATACACAAGGTGAACAATGAGATTTTTCTAACAGAGACAACTGGTTCTCTTATTTTTTTTGCTGTCCAAAGAAGAATAACATTAAATTTTTTTGCTAAGTGAGTGTGTCCAACAGCTGGCTGCTCCACCAAAGATTTGTGCTCTACCTGCCATAATGTGAATGTTTACTGGGAAACTAGGAACCACAGTTCCCAGATTCCTTTCTGTCTGAATGTGGGTATATGACTATTTTGGCCAATAGGAATGCAAGTGAAGCCAAGGCATTATTTCCAGACCAAAGAGCTTAAGAAGAAAATTTTACTTTTCTATGTACTTTTTCACTTGCTCTTCTTCATAGACTAGCTGCATCCATAAGGGAAGCACAGCATCAGAAAATGGAAGAAGCATGCCTCCTGGAAGCCTCTAAGTTACCATGTAAAAGCTCACTTACTCATCAAAATGTCAGCACTGGGCAGTGAATGAGAAATAGACTTCAATTTTTTACTCTGTATCTGTTGTTTATCACTATGCAACAAACCACCCCAAAAGTTAGAGGCTTAAAATAACAACAATCATAGATTTTACTCACAGAACTTTAAGTTGGACAGGGCTCTGTAGGGGTAGTTGCCCTCTGTTCCACACAGTATCCTCTAGGGTAGATCTGCTGGGGGCTGGAGGGTGGACTTTCAAGGTGGTCTCTCAGATGGCGGGCAAGTAAGTGCTAGGAATCAGCTGGGAGCTGACCTGACGGCTGGAGGTCCGCAGTTCCACTCCATTCTGGCCTCTTCATAGGCTGCTTGACTTCCTAATGGCATAGGGTCTGAGTTCCAAGAGCAAATGTCCCAAGAGACAGAAAGCAGAAGCTAATAGTTTTTCAAACTTTTGGCCCAGAAACTGATACAATTTCACCACTGCCATAACTTATTTATCAAGCAGAGAGCCCAGATTCAAGGTATTAAGATGTAGATGGCAGTTTTCAATAGGAAGAATGTTAAAGAATTTGGGGAGCATGTTTTAAAATAATCAATTAAACCACTGTGATTTTGAGATTTATATGTTACAGTAGCTAATGTCACATTACAACTACTACAGTGACAGAAAAGAAAAAGCACCAGCTCTATAACTGTCACAGCTTATTTTAATTATAGGTCACAAATCAACCAACCAACCAACAACAACAAAATTTGCAAGGGATGGGGAGGCCTTTAACTTTTTCCAATTAACAGAATGAAGAGATCTTTAGGTGGCTTCTGCAAAACCCTATGATCTTAACTTCAAAATATACTTGCAGATCTCTTATAAGTCAGCATAATAAAAATGAACACTGCAGGATAAAAATGTGCAAAGAACATAGAGATGATCTGTAGAAGGAGAAATGAATAACCAATAGAGGAAAAACCTGTCATGGTCATTTGTTGGGTTGATGGCTCAAGATCCATTTCCCCTTCCTGATAAGACTCTGATTTCCCTGGAGAGATCATCACTGTCTCTCTGGCTTCTGGTTCAGTGGGATGTTAATTAGAGCACTGCATTCTTAGTCTAAGCGCAGGCATGTGGCCCAAGCTAAGTCAACTGGAACTTGAATCTTGAGAATTAAATAAAGAAACCAAAACTGTTGGGCTCCATCCCATTCTTGTGACTATGTGCTGAGAAGATCCAGCCCAAGGATGCTCTTCTATGTTGAGTCCAATGCTGAAGTACCTGCTTCATCACCTCCAGAAATGCCTGTCCTGACCATTCCTCAGCCTGGAGGATCTCCAGCCTCTCATTAATTCTGTGAGCCTCTGATGTCCTTTCCCTGCATTTCCCTTGATTTAACCCGCCCAGAATCGTTTTCTATCGCTCGTAATGAAAGAACATTGATGTGTACAAATGTTCATTTAAAACAATAATGAACTAAATACATATTAAGGCAGTAATACACAATTTCACTTATAAAACTAGAAAGGATTCTTAATAATGAAGAGTAGTATCCAGTTTTTTTCAGGTTTTGGAAAAAAGGCTCTCTTCATAATTACTGGTGGGATTGCAAACAATTTCTCTGGAAGGCAAGGTAATATATATAAAAAAATTAAAATGTACACAAAGTTTGATCCAGTCATATAAAAATTCTATGTAAAGACTTAACTGCAAGCATATTTATTGCTGTACTGTTTATATTAAGGAAAAATAAAAATAATTACATAAATTAGGTGACCATATAATGTATCATTCAAAAGGGAATACTTTTGGGAGTAAAAGGAGGCTCTATCTTTTTTTTTTTTTTTGACATGGAGTCTCACTATGTCGCCCAAGCTGGAGTGCGTTGGTATCATTTTGGCTCACTGCAAGCTCTGCCTCCTGAGTTCTGGCCATTCTCCTGCCTCAACCTCCTGAGTAGCTGGGACTACAGGCATCCACCACCATGCCCAGCTAATTTTTTGTATTTTTAGTAGAGACGGTGTTTCACCGTGTTAGCCAGGATGGTCTCGATCTCCTGACCTTGTGATCTGCCTACCTTGGCCTCCTAAAGTGCTGGGATTACAGGCGTGAGCCACCGTGCCCAGCCAGGAGGCTCTATTAATAATTATGCCAAGACAAGAAACATAAACCAAGCCTGTTTCAGGCACACTGGGATAACAGTGGTCACCTTGTATATGATCAGGAGTTAGTATCATTATTTTAAGGAATATAAATAATTGGTTCATGTGATTGTGGAGGCTGGAAATCCAAACTCTGCATGTTTCATAATGGTACCATATATCCAAACAACAGAATCAATCAAGCTATTAAAAATATGAGTATAATAAAATTATTTATTTAGGTCTGTTTCTAGAACTTTGTATCATTTCAATGATTTGCTTGTATATTTTTGTACCCATTTTAAAAAGATTACGGTTTCATGGTATGTTTTAATGTGTGATAAAGCAAATCACCCAATATTAGCCTTTTACAATTCTTTCAGATAAAATGTATAATAGTTTGTCCACTTTCCCCAACTTGTTAAATCATATAATACTTTGGGAAGAAATTCATGTTTAAATATTCTGCTTTTTAAGAATATGGAATTTATCTATTTTTGGTTTCTTTCATATTGCTTAGTGGAATTTTACAGTTTCTTTACATTTTCTGTTATGTTTATGTCTGGGCATTTTACATTGTTGCTATTGTAAATACTGTTCGTTCATCATTGCTATATAAAAGGTTATAGATTTTTGTATATCTATATAACCAATCCTTCTACTGAGTAGCTTTTTCAATTATAATTAGAATTTCATTACATATTCCTCAGTTTTCCCAGTTGATAATTGCATTATCTAAAAATAACAATTTTGCCTCTTTTTCCCATTTTGTTTTATTGTCTCATTACACTTGTTGGTATTTTCTGAATTAAGCTTGATAGTAGTGGTGTTAACCAGCATCAAATCTATTTCTGATAATGTGCCATATTGCTTGTCTTCTCATATACTTCTTTCTCTTCAATTCAACTCCTTAACTTCCGCTATTAACTGTTACTTATTCTTCAGATCTCAGTTCACCTCCTCTTCTAGGACAACCAACTCTGATGGCCTGGACCAGTCCAAGTCTCCCTACTACAGTCTCTTAGCGGATCATGTACCCTTACTTCATTGTACCCATTACAGTTGTAATTTCAGGCTTATTTGGATAGTGATGTGACTAATGACTGTCTCCTCCATTCATCTGTAAACTTCATGAAATCTAAGAACTCGTCGTATTTTGCTCACAATGGTATATCCAGTACTTACTAAAGGGCTAACATGGTTAGTGCTCAATAAGTAGTTATTGAATTAATTCTAGCATTTTATCATTAATCATGATACTGCTCATTTCCTGTTATATTTTATCTATTTATCTATTAGTGATTTATTATTGAATTTTAGAAACTTTTTATGGTTTTAATTTATTAACTGTCCAGAATTGGAATGATTCCTTGCAATGCTCACATCAGAAGAAGTCAGAGCAGCCATTAAAAAGTTGAATTGAAGGCTTGGAAGCTTTTCCTTTGAGATCTGCCATCTGTGACAGCTTGGTGTACAGTGGCCATAGAGTAGAAGGTTACTACACACAGGGGTTCCAACTCTCCCTCACCACCAATATTTGTCCCTCTGAGATTGCTTTTGCCAGACATTCTTCCCTTTGCTTCTGCGTAATTTTCTTGAGAAAGGGAATTCAGTGTTGGTTTTTCTTGGAAGCTGGTCCAAATTCAACAGTATGTTGAAAAACAAATCCTTGAAGTTTGGGTTATGCAAAATCATGTTAAGGGGATATTTTAGTAAATAACCACAGCTATACACATGGATCTTTCCACAGGAAGAAGTGTTGGAAGAAGGGGCATTATAAAAGTAGCTCCACATGTTAGTGTAAGTATTTTAGGGCATTCTTAATTTAGAAATCCACCTGTAGAGTCCCTGACATTAGTCACCCAGTCTTGGCTTGAAAACCTTTTCTGCAAGAAAACTTACTACCTCTCAAAATTTTATTGAACAGTAGGGAATTTAACGTATTTTAATATATCAACACTAAATATAACATCTTTGCTTAAATAGCCTCTATTACACACACCCATCAAGATACAGATTAAAATCTATAAAAATTTTCTTAAATTTTGTGGAATATAATACGATAAACATTTTTCTTTTGTGATTTACTTTGTAGCTTTTGTGTAGAAATGACAGACAAAAAATAATGAATAGACAACTAACAGAATAGGGAGTACAAATGATCAAGAAAGACAAGAGGGTTCAACCTCATAGGAATCAAAATTATGTACATTAAAATTATGAAATTTATTTGCAGGTAAAATTGGCAAAGATAGAAAAAAGATAATATCGATTACTTGCTAGGGTGTAATATATTGAGTTTGCTCATACACTGCAAATGAGAATGTAAACAATCACAATGATATGACACTGATCAAGAACAAAACTTAGTGTGATGGTTCATTTATGTGTTAAGTTGGTAGCCCATGGTAACCAGATATTTGGTCAAAGATTCTAGATGTTTCTGGAAATACCTTTTTTTAGATGCAATTGACATTTAAATTGATAGACTTTGAGTAAAGCAGATTACTCTTCACGAAGTGGCTAAATCTCATTCAATCAGTTAAAAGCCTTAACAAAAGCAAGCAAGCAAGAAAGAAAGAAAGAGAAAGAACGAAAAAAGAAAGAGAAAGAAAAAAAAAGAAAAGAGAAAAGAGAAGAAAAGAAAAGAAAAGAAAAAAACTGGCCTCCCTGAAGAAGAGGGAATTCTGCCAACAGACTGCCTCTAGGTTTAAACTACGGCATATACTCTTCCCTTGGTCTCCAACTTGCTAGCCTACCCTGCAGAGTTTGGATTTCCAGCGTCCACAATCACATGAGCCAATTATTTATATTCCTTAAAATACATGCACATACACATACTCATCAAGACACAGAAAAAGATGTACATATATATATGACATACCTATCTATCTATCTATCATCTATCTATCATCCTAGTGGTTCTGTTTCTCTAGAGAACCTGTCTAATATACTTAATAATACTTTGTAATATGATTTCTAAGAATCTATCCTAAGAAAATAATCATATAGTATACATTTGTATAACAAAATGGAAAAACCAGTAATGTTCAAAATCATTGAGAATAAATAGATAAATTATGCCATATATACCCATAAAAGGAATGAAGAGATGATATAGTCCACAATCACTGAAAATCATATGTTGGTATAATAGTTACTGATATGGGGATATGCTTATATGTGACATAGCCATAGCCACATCCCTATCCCTGTCTCTATTTTTCTATGTAGCTATCCATCTATATCTGTGCTGTCTAATGCAGAAGCTACTAACCACATGTGGCTCTTGAGCACTTAAAATGTGGCTAGTGAGAAAGTGGAACAGGAGTTTTAACTTAATTTTAATAAAATTTTAAAAACCTTATGCCCAATTTAGCTATTAGAAAACCTTTAAAGGTATTTGAAACAACTTGAGTATTTCAATCTGCTTTTTTTAACTTTAAATTTTATGAAACTGAAATATAGATAAGTATTTTTGATGAAAATTCAATGCCCAAGACTAGAAAATTTTTAACTGTAAAATACATGGTAGATTTTAATGTGAATTGTATATTCTGGAGGTTTTTATTTTATTTTATTTTTTATTTTTTTGAGACAGAGTTTCACTCTTGTTGCACAGGCTGGAGTGCAATGGCACGATCTTGGCTCCCTGCAACCTCTGCCTCCTGGATTTAAGTGACTGTCCTACCTCAGCCTCCTGAGTAGCTGGGATTATGGGCATGAGCCACCACACCCAGCTAATTTTTGTATTTTTAGTAGAGACGGGATTTCACCATGTTGGCCAAGATGTTCTCAATCTCTTGACCTCGTGATCCTCCCGCCTCAGCTTCTCAAAGTGCTGGGATTACAGGTGTGAGCCACCACGCCCGACCCTGAAGTTTTCTATAATGGATACGTGTTACTTTTATAAAGAAAAATATGATTTCAAAAAGAAAATATAAGTTCATCTTCAGCAGCAAGAAATAATAAAAATATTTCCAAGTATGACTTTCACAAATGTCCTGCTTTTCAGGAATATGAGTTTCTAGACTACTGGGAAAATGACATTTCATTGAGCAGTACCTAAAATTAAAGGAAATCAGTTTGGATACACATGTGGGAACTTGAGGACATTTGTTAATATTTCAAATACAATTATTCAACACATTTTGTGAGAACTCTTTTCTTGAGCCATGAATAATTTGTTATTATCCTGAATTTTGGCTGTGAGTTAATGTTTTCTTATTCCTGGGGGATCTTCCAGTTAAATTTCAAAAAGATAAACTGTCTTTGGAAACTATGTGAAACACTCATTTCCAATCAGTCCTGTTCTTGTGGAAAAGTCACACTTTGCCTAATGAAAGAGAAAGTTTGCAATTTTTATTGACCTTTTCCCCTTTCGTTTGTAATGTAACAATTTGTAAGTTATCTTTGAGGAAGATTCCCTACCAGGAAGTTTCTGGAACTGAGTTAGTCTGTTGAGTTAGTTGAATGATCACTCCCTATCACCATCTTTCATTCCATACTATGGGGCAAAACACTGAGGTTCTACAGGGATTGCAGGGATTAAGCCTATGCTATTTGTGATTTTCTTCCTACATGTGGTCCAGTTAACTCTAAGTAACACCCAAAATGGAAAACATAAACCACCATGCACTAGCATGGACTATGCATGGGTGGGTATTTCTATCTCTTTTTAATGACAAAGGTACAGCTATTATGGAAATAGTTTGAAAGTTCTTCAAAAAATTAAAAATCCAGCAATCTCACTTCTGGGTATTTATCCAAAGGATACGAAACCAGTATGTTGAAGATATGTCTGCACTCCCATGTTCATTGCAGCCTTATTCACAATAACCAATCATGAAATGCCCATCAATGGATGAATGGATTAAGAAAATGTACATATACACAATGGAATACTATTCAGTCTTAAAAAAAAAAAAAAGAATCCTGTCATTTGTGACAACATCGATGAACCTGGAGGGCATTATGTAGGCAAAATAAGTCAGGTGCAGAAAGACAAATACCACATTATTTCTCTTATATGTGGAATCTAAAGAAGTTGAACTAATAGAAACAGAGTAAAATGATAGCTACTCGAGGCTAGGGAGTAGAGGGATTGGGGAGATGTTGGTCAAAGTATTCAAAATTTCAGTTAGGGGAATAAGATCAAGAGACCTGTTGCACATCATGATGACTATAGTTAATGACAACATATTATAAACTTGAAAATTGCTGAAAGTAGATTTTTAAGCATTTTTACCATTAAAAAACAGCAAGTATATGAGGTGCATCTGTTAATTAGTTTGATTTAGCCATTCTACAATGTATACATATTTCAAAAAATTATGTTGTATACCATTAACGTACAAAATTTTGTTTGCTAATTTAAAAAATAAAAATACATTTAAAATATAAAGACAAGGAAGCTGAGTTTCAGATATATTAAGTCTGTAGTGACAGAAATGACGTGTACCCACATCTTCCAAATTCCAATGCCACCGTTTTTGTTTTACTTCAAGTATTTCACTAAACACATTATAATAGAAATATTTCCTGTGTATTGTACATCAGAAAACAAAGGAAGCTTTTTGCTCAACAAGGTGGATGACCACGCACATCTATCTCTTCTTGGAATCCCTTTCAATATTAAAAAGAAAAAGAATTTAAACGTACAAGGACTGCTAAGGTTTGGGTATTTGTCTCCTCCAAACCTCATATTGAAATTTGATTCCCAATGTTGGAGGTGGGGGCTAGTGAGAGGTGTTTGAGTCCTAAGGGTGGATCCCTCATGAATAGATTAATGCCTTACCTGAAGGGGGCTGTAGGGAGGAGTTCTTATTCTATTACTTCCTGTGAGAGCTGGTTGTTTAAAAAGCCTGGCACCTTTCCCTTTTCTTTCTTTCTTTTTTTCTTCCTCTTTTTTCCTGAAATGGAGTCTCTGTCATCCAGGCTGGAGTGCAGTGGCATGGTATCAGCTCACTGCAACCTCTGCCTCCTGGACTCAAGTGATTCTCCTGTCTCAGCCTCTCAAGTAGCTGGGATTACAGGCTTCCACCACCACGCCCGGCTAATTTTTGTATTTTTAGTAGAGACAGGGTTTCATCATGTTAGCCAGACTAGTCTTGAACTCCTGACCTCAAGTGATCCTCCCACCTCTACCTCCCAAAGTGCTGGGGTTACAGGCAAGAACCACCACGCCTGGCCCCTTTCCTCTTTTGCTTCCCCTCTCACTGGTAATCTCTGCACACACTGGCTCCCCTGACCTTCTCCCATGAGTGGTAGAAGCATGAGGCCCTCACCTGACGCAGATGCCCAATCTTGAACTTTCTAGCTATCAGAACTGTGAGTCAAATAAACGTTTTCCTTTATAAATGACCTAGCCTCAGGGAATAAGGGAATACCGAATACCGACCTAGTATTCGGTATTCCCTTATTTATTTATTTATTTATTTATTTATTTATTTATTTATTTTTTGAGACGGAGTCTCCCTCTGCTGCCCAGGCTGGAGTACAGTGGCACAATCTCAGCTCACTGCAGCCTCCATCTCCGAGGTTCACACCATTCTCCCGCCTCAGTCTCCCCAGTAGCTGGGACTACAGGCGCCCACCACCACGCCCGGCTAATTTTTTTTGTATTTTTAGTAGAGACGGGGTTTCACCATGTTAACCAGGATGGTCTCCATCTCCTGACCTTGTGATCCTCCCATCTCGGCCTCCCAAAGTGCTGGGATTACAGGCGTGAGCCACCATGCCCGGCCAGGTATTCCTTTATAGCAACACAAATGGACTAAGACAAGGACAAAGAGAATGAGAGAACATACAGCCACAAACAAGGATTAACACAAAATTTTCAAAGACAGAAATCTTTTTGAAGTGGTGACTTTCTTTCTCAGCGGAGTGGAGAAACCTATAAACTGTGTCAGGAAGAGATACAGAAACCAATCTGATTCTTCCTTTAGAACCTTGGAAAATCTCAGGATTTAAAACGGTGAATACAGCAAAAGATGTGGGTAAGGAATGAATCTGAGTATAGAGGGATTGACTGAAATCTTTCATGCAAAATGTTTGGGTTTTTAGGTTCTCTTTCTCTCTCCAGAGTTGGTTGACAAGTTCCTCCTGTACACAGAGTTTCTAATCAGTTATTTGCGGTCACACTGTTAAACGCAAACAGCCTGGGTTTACGTACATTTGAGGAAAGTTTTCAATATGAAAAAGATACAAACCAACAGAATAAGCAACCTGGATAAACAGAAAATACAGAGAGAGCCAAGGAAATCACTAAGAAAGTGGGGAAAAAAAAAAAACAGAGAAGTAGAGAATAGGAAATAGAGGATAAGAAATTTGGGGAGGTCAATCTGGGATACTGAACTTTCAACCAATAGAGAAGAGGAAATTGTCAAAGAAATAATGTAAAAAATTTTTCAGGACAGAAGGACTTGACTTGCCAGATTGAAAAAGCTCTCCATGTGCCCATGTCAATTAATGAAAAAAAGGAACCACACTAAGATAGATCCTAATGAATATTAGTTTACTTATTGGACTAAATTTGATGAATAAACTTTAGGACACTAGAGATAAATACATGATATGGAAAGCTTGTGGTGGGGGACACCTCACATACAAAGAAATGGAAATTAAAGTGGCATTAGACTTCTTAAACTAACATTGGAAACTATAATGACACAGGGCAGTGTGGTCATAATTTGGAGGCAGCTGATGCTCAACATATAATTTTTTGTGTATTTGTTTTGAGACAGAGTCTTACTCTGTCACCCAGGCTAGAGTGCAGTGGCATAATCTCAGCTCATTGCAACCTCCGCCTCTCCATTTCAAGTGATTCTTGTGCCTCAGCCTCCCAAGTAGCTGGGATTACAGGTGTGCACCACCATACCCAGCTAACTTTTATATTTTTAGTAGAGACAAGTTTTGCCATGTTGGGCAGCTGGTCTCAAACTCCTGGCCTCAAGTGATCTGCCTGCCTTGGTCTCCCAAAGTGCTGGGATTACAGGTATAGGCCATGTGACTGGCCTCAACACAGAATTTTATCCCAGATAAACCATGTATTAGTTTCCTGTGGCTTCCATAACAAAGCACCACAAACTGGGTAGCTTAAAACAACAGAAATTTATTCTGTCACAGTTATGGATGCCAGAAGTACAAAATCAAGATGTCAGCAGAGTTGATTTTTTTTTAGAGGCTATGAGGGAGAATCTGTTCCATGTTTCTCTCCAGGCTGCTGCTGTTGTCAGCAATCCTCAGTGTTGTTCCTCGGCCTATAGATGTGTCACTCCAATCTCTGCCTCTGCCTTCACATGGCCCTCTTTCCTCTGTCTGTGTCTCTGTGTCTTTATAAGGTCTTCTTATGAGGACACCAGTCATAGGATTTAGGGCCCACTCTAATTCAGTATGACCTTTTCTTAACTAATTACATCTGTGAAGATCCTATTTTCAAATACACTCACATTCTGAGGTTCTTGGAGAACGCAAATTTTGGGGGAACACTAGTCAATCACTATAAACTGTCACTCAAGTGTGAGGGCAGAATAAAGATATTTTTGGGCAGATAAGTACTGAAAAACTATCCCTGCAATGCACTGTTTTTTAAGGAAGTTACTGGAGAATGTACTTACAGTAAGTAAATGAACTAAGAAAGAGGAAAACATGAGACCAGCCAATAGAGAATAAGGAAACCAGAATTAAGAGTTCATGCAGATGTTCTCACTCATAGGTGGGAACTGAACAATGAGATCACTTGGACTCGGGAAGGGGAACATCACACATCGGGGCCTATCATGGGGGGGAGGGGGGAGGGATTGCATTGGGAGTTATACCTGATAAAAATGACGAATTGATGGGTGCTGACGAGTTGATGGGTGCAGCACACCAACATGGCACAAGTATACATATGTAACAAACCTGCACATTATGCACATGTACCCTAGAACTTAAAGTATAATAATAAAAAAAAAAAAAAAAAAAAAAGAGTTCATGCAGAGCAGAATGGGGAACTCTGGGAGTGAAGTCTCCAAGGGCAAGAGAAATAAAATGCTAAGTATTTGATATCTTAAAATATTTAGAAATTAAAATCAACAGTTGTTTGATAGAGCTGAAACTCCAAGATGAAATAGAAGTTCAATGAGAAAGTGAACATATTCACAGTCCCTTCTTGGATCAATATTGAACAATATTTATATAGTTTTAAAATAGCAACCCTAACTCTTAACAAAAACTTAAGGGACTATATCAAGAAGGTGAGAATGAATAATTATGCTAGATAAATTGCTAAATATTAATCATAATAGTCAGCAGATAATGTCTAAAATATGACATGAAATTGCAGTATTGGCATGTTATTTAGAAATAGGAAGGTAAAAATTGAAGAAACTAATAAAAGTATAATATGTTGTTTTAGTCCATTTGGGCTGCCATAATGAAATACCATAGACTGGGCAGCGTATGAACAAGGGAAATTTATTTCTTGCAGTTGTAGAGGCAGGAGAGTCCGAGATCAACATGTCAACAGCTTGGGTATCTGGCGGGAGCCTGCTTTCTCATAGGTGGTACCTTCTCTCTATGTCCTTGTATGGTGGAAGAGACAAACTCCCTCAGGCCTCTGTTGTAAAGGCACTAGTCCCATTCATGAAGACAGATCTAATTACCACGCCCACCCCCCGCCACAAGGTCTCACTTTCTAATACCCTCACCTTGCGGGTTACAATTTCAAGGCATGAATTTTGGGGGACATGAACATTCAGAACTTAGCATGTGGTAACTTCTGAAAAGTAGAGGTGGGCAGGAGAAGAAAGGTAGTGGCTATCTTTCATTATTAACTTTTTAGTATTTGATTTTAAAACATGTTTGAGGAAGTAATATTTTTTATAGCAACACAGATTAAAGAAATAGAATATAATACACATAAGAATTATCTAAAGAGTGTGTTAAAATGTAGCTTCTGTGTTCATATCTAGAGATTCTAATTTAGTCAGTCTGGAGGAACCTGTGCAGTGGTGCGATCTCAGCTCACTGCAATCTCTACCTCCTGGGTTCAAGTGATTCTCCTGTCTCAGCCTCCTGAGTCGCTGGGACTACAGGTACATACCACCTCGCCTGGCTAATTTTTATACTTTTAGTAGAGATAAGGTTTCACCATGTTGGCCAGCTGGTCTCGATCTCCTGATCTCGTGAACCACTTGCCTCAGCCTCCCAAAGGGCTAGGGTTACAGGCATGAGCCACTGCGACTGGCCAGGACCATGCATTTTAACAAGGCTGACGAAATTCTGATGGAGGTGGTCCCTGAACCCCACTTTGAGAAACAATTGTCTAGAAAACAGCCACGACATGGTGGGGACATCAGCTTGAGCTGGTTTCTGGTAGAGGTCAAGCAAATTGGAGTCTGTGTGAGTTGTATCCATCCCCTACTGGTATTGGGGAAAACAGTGTTACATGCTAAAACCCTGCTTAATCAAAGGTTATTCTAACTTTGAGAGTGAGTGATGAAACAAGAAACCTAAATGCTGATGTCAGGACATGTTGTCAGGCAGCTGTTAAGTCTTCTGCCCAGGCAGGCTGCTAACATTGGCAGAAACCATGGGGACAGTCACTCCTGTGTTTGTAGGGGGCTGAACCAGCCTGCTGCTTTAAAGAAGGCATATGCACAAGGACTGCCCTAGACCCTGCTCCACCATGCGATTAGCCCGTTGCTATGCAATTACTATGAGTTTGAAGGTGCCAGAGGTCAGATCCCAGTCTGTGTGGAGAACCTTAGAAATGTTTCCAATAGGAATGCTGAAGTGAAAACTATTGCTGAAATCTGCTACTTACCCAGCAACAGAATTGTCACCGTGACTGCAAGTCTACTATAAAAGGTTTAAAACGCCATGATCAGCCCTCTCCAAAATTCTACACAACCCTGTTCCTTAGCCTACCCTGAAGGCTACTGCCAACTTCCCAAATGGAGTCAGTTGGGATGGTTCCCGACTTCTGCTGAGGAGCTGCTGTGAGCCAGACACCATATAAAGCACCTTGATGTGCCAAATCGCACAAAACCAGTTTCACAGATGAGAAAAATGGAGGTTCCAGAAAGTTAAACCACAAGTCCAGCATCACATAACCAGCATGTGGTAGAACAAGTTTTACTCTTTCCATAATTCCAAATTGCATCCTGGACACATCTTTAAGCCTACGGGGCATCAGATAACAGATAAGATCATTAGCCTCAGAGCTGCAGAGTGTGGTCCATTTATCACTGCAAATGTGTTCACAGAACGGAATTCCTGCTGACCTGGCATAAGGACGCTCATGCAGGCACTGCAGAGGTTGCTGAACACAGCAACACTGCACAAGAGACGTGATGGAGCTCCTGCGAGAGTCACCCAAACACTGACATAACTCTGTGGCAGCAATGGATAGCCAGGAAACAGCCACAGCCAGCCACACAACCCAGCGGAGGGGATGAAGTGGTAAAATAGGGGGTTATAGGAAGAGAGGCTGATTTTAAACAAAGACCAGTTCTTAAGATGAAGTCACTAGTTGAAGAGTATCAGAAAGTAGCTGTAGACACCAAAGAAAGTAGTAAATTCTTAATCACAGCATTCATAATACGAAGGAATGTTAGGGACGATTAGCCCAGCTCCCTCATTTTACTGAATATGAGGATGAAGAGGAAGTAGACAGTAAGAGTTAACGTTATTTGAGTATCTTCCATATGTCAGGTATTGGGCTAGGTATGATCTCATTTAATGCTATAAGGCTGGTAAAAATTTTATCCCCATTTTGATGATGAGGAAGTCAAGGCCCAGAGAGATGGAGATTCATTCAAAGTGGCACAGCTAGTTAGGGGTAGAGCTAGGGTTAGGATTCAGGCACCTGATGCCTAATCCTGGCTATTTTTCTCTGTACCATATAGCCAGTTTCTCTTCCAATAAGAATGTGTGCAAACAGTCTTTGGAAGAACCAGGCAAATCCAGCTCTAAATCCCGTTTTACCCTGGATTGTGTGACCGTCTCTCTCTTGAGTTCAGAATCCCTTATTAAAGGAATGGAGATAAGGATATTTTACTCTTGCTTTTGTTGTCAGCATTAGATGAGATAGTGTATATAAAGTACTTATTATACTATCTGGCACATAGTAAGAACTCAACAGAATTTTTTTTCTCTTTTCTTTTCCTCCTTCCTCTTGCCTTAGGTGTGGAAGTAGTATCTATTTTATCTTTTTAGTATTTTACCTTTTAGATAGTAGTCATTATATGCTATATTGATTTTCCAGAGAGATTGACTATATATTTACGCACATATCAGGGCCCACATAGTGAGGTATTTGTAGGAATATGTAAAAATAATTTAAACAAATTTAATGCCCAAATGGCTCCTTTGCCTGTATTCCAAATATAAATAAGTTGGGTTAGCATTGGAGTCACCGGGAGCTTTACAAATGCTGTGTCCAGGCTGCATTCCACAGCAATTCCATCAGGATCCCAGGGGTGAGGTGCAGGCATTAGTAGTTTAAAAATCTCAAGTGATTCTAGCATATTACTAAATCAGAAACTCTGCGGTGAGGCCTAATAAGAAATATTTTAATTAGCCCTCAGGGGATTCTGATACACACTCAAGTTTGAGAACCACTGGTCTAGACACCCAGTCTTCTCCACTCCCTTATCTTCTGTCCAAACCCATCAATGATCATATCCTACTACTTTTAAGTATTTCCCTCATATGTCAACTAATTTCCATCCTGAGCACCATTATCCATTCTTGCCCAGATAACTGGTTACCCTGTGACTAGTTTTTCTTCCCTCCAGTTCTCTCTTCTTTCAGCAGCCAGTGTGAGCCACAATAAATGTCTAACCACGTCTCTTCTCTGTCTTCAGGGGTAGCCCATTACCTCCAAAATAGAATCTAACCTCTTCAGCCTGGTGCACAAGGCCCTCTGAGACTGGCTTGGGCTAAGCTCTCTATCCTCCTCTCCTATCACTCCTTGACTCCATTTCAGCAGTGGAGAGAGTCTACGGGTTTCAAGGTGGATAATGCACATCTAGAGAAGAAATTTGGTCAAAAGAAAATCCCAGGGTTCTGGGGCTGGATCTCTGGTAATCTTGCAGTGGGAGAGGTATTCTGGAAGTACAGACAGGTTACTCTAGAAAGATGGAAAAGGGTTCCAATTTAGGGAGGCTGACTGGAGCTGCACAAACTTTCAACTGTGCTTATTCAAATTTTCACCCCCACTGCTTACACTAAGATAAAAGATCTAGAAATTAGGTTTGAAATGTCAACTGCAGTTTTCCAGAGCTATCACAGGATTCTTAGTCATCTGTAATTCTGACCAGCTGTTCTACAGCACATTTTCTCATGTCACGTAAGGCTGCAGTGGGTTGACCATGGGTCATTTCTGCATAGAACTCTGAAAAATGGGTGCTTAATGCACATACCATGCTATGTGCATGCTATTCTGCTTATAGATCATCCCATATTCAAACTGGATGTTGTGGAATGGTTCAAGATTTTTTTTTTTAATTTGCTACTTTTAAAGGCTTTTTTAAAAAGGCACTTCAGCCACTCACCATACGTGCTGTGGTCTGAAATTTCCAATCACACTGGCCTCCATACAAGCCAATTTCTCCACTTGCCTTAGTGCACAGACACAGCTCTTTCTAGCTTTTGTTTTCTCATCATTGCTCATACCAGTTCCCCTCAATGCCATCAAACCAAACCATATTTATCCTTCAAGGCGAGTTCGTTCACTTATTCATCAAATCTTTATTGCATGCCTTTTAAGTTCCAGGCACCATCCTGGGTACTGAGAGCACAGCGATAAACAAGATGGAGAAGCTCACTTCAGTGCTTCTTGGGGATATTGACAAGTGAATGGGTCATTATAACTCTCCCTAATAAGGGCCCAGAGGGAGAGATCCGGGTACTAGGAGAATATACGGTGGGGTTGGGATTACCAACCCCACTGTATAGAAAGTGTTCCTAAGCAGGTGAGAGCCAGCCTGGAAGAATAAATAGGAGGTAAAGAGTGGAAGAGATTCCTTGCAGTGAGAACAGATTGGGCTGGAAAGGCAAGCAAAGGTCAGATTAGAAACTGACCTATAGAAACTCCTTCTAAGGCATGAAAGGATTTTTCATTGTTATTATGAAGAAACTGGAAGGAAAGCATTATGAGCCTTTAAGTGGAGACCTGGTGTGAATCCCATTTATTCTTTGAAGTCTTCTTCAATTATTTAAATTCCAGGTGATTTTTTTCCCTTCTTTGATTTCCAAAGCAATTACTGGCTGTACTTAGCAGCCTGACTCTGAATTCATGCACTGTATTTTTATTAACCTATGGTCATTCTCTGATGTTGGTTGCTGTCACAGCACACATTCAGGTATTATATTTTTTGTTGAATGCCCAAAATTTATTTTAAAGCTCCCTGTATTTACAGCGTAATTGCTCCTCCAACGAAACAATGCCACTTAGTATCACTCATCTTGGCTCTTACGTGCATCAAATTGTGCTGTGCTCTATGCAACCTCAAATGACCAGATATAAAATTAATTTCATATATTGATCAACATTATGTGGCATATCAGTGAAGGGGACAAGTTTCCCAGATGGTCAATGTTTAAGAAGAACCATTATCTCAGAAGGTTACCTAACTCTAATGACCTTGACTTAGTGCAAACTCTTCAAGATCAAGTGGAGTTACCTAATTACAAACAAATCCCTCTCAATTCCTAACATAGTCCTGGATGTGGGACAAGGATTTACTTGAATTTTGCATTTTTATTACTTAATTTACTCTTTTAAATTATGGAATGTCAGGCATTGAAATATGTATAGAGAATATACATATTTCATAAGGAAAGTACATCTTTTCCATCACTCAGTTTAAGAAATAAAACATTAAGATGATAATTGGACCCCCACTTTACCTCTTACCACTGAAAGATAACCATTGTCTTGAATCTGGTATTTGTCATCCCCACATATGCCTTTGCGTTTTCACTCCAGTTGTCAGTAGCCATAAACATTATGTGGTATTACTTCTCAGGTTTTAAAATGTTGTATAAATGATGTCATAATATATCCTTCTGCAACTCTTTCTGGTTCAATATTATATCTGAAATTTGTTTATGTTTGCAGATACAGCTCCAGTTTATCAATTTAGCTGCTGTATCATATGCTATTGTATGAGTAGACCACATTAGGACATTCACGTTGGCGTCAGCTCCTCTCTAAAACACACAGTGCTGCAGTGAACATGGTTGTATTTGGTTGCTGGCACATATATGTGAGAGCTTCTCACACATAGTTGTAGAGATCTAGTAGTGGGTTTGCTGGGTTTTAGGATATGTGTATCATCCATCTAACTAAATATTGCTACAGTGCTGTTTAAACAATTTACAATCCCATCAGCAGAGGGTGAGTTCCTGTGGCTTCACATTCTTGATAATCACGTCATTTTCAGATTTAGGTATATGATGTATTTTTCATGTGTATGTTTACACACACACACACAGACACACACACACACCCCTACACATATCAGAGTTCTTAGGGGAAAACAAAGCTTTACTAAATGAGTAGAGTTGAATCTGGAACTTCCCAGAGAGCAATAAATGGTTATTATAAAAATCTCAGCAACTTAGAATTAATTGGATTATTTTTAAATTATACAAATAACATCAGTGAGGTCAAGGAAAAGTACAAAATAGCCTATGGTATTATCCTATTAACATAGTCATTTCATTTTTTAATATAATAGATGCTCATTGACTTGGTAATTACTTGTTGCCTTAGCCAAATTGAATGATTTTTAAAATTAATTCACTGTTAGCTAATTTTACATTTTATGTAAATGTTCCAAATATATTTAGTCTTCTATTGGTGTTCTATTAGGGTTGAATTAGACTGTAGTTAAATAATAATGATCAGAACAAACTTCCAAGTCAGACTTGTTTTTATTTTAGCAATTATCTCTTGCTACATTGTAATTCCCAAGAACATCTCTGGTCACATAGAGTATCTGTGCTTTTCCGTAATTCTTTGCTGCAAACATTCAGTATACACAAAGCAAAGCATTCTAAAATATAAACAAAAGATTATAGCACAAAACAGAGGTTCATAAAATTAGCCTCTGATCACTTTTTTTTTTTTTTTTCACCAATTCCATTCTTTTGTTAATGTCCTGGTGAAGAGCAAGCATTAACTATGGGTGATAGTATCCTGACAGGTGGGTTTTAGAGGACAATCACTGCTAGATGAAATGTTAGGTTCATCCCAGAACCAACGACATGGGCATGGCTTTCCAGTTTTAAGAATGAGTAGAAGATATTCCTAGGAAATTCCAATTCTAAATGCTTTTAGAGGAGTCCAATCTGAGATATAGATGTGAGGAAAATAATGACAATCTTTTTCAGACAGATACATCATCAAAATCGATGCCTGAACTGTGCAGAGCTTTCAAAGAAAAGTTAACTCTTATAGGTTGGTTTCCCCAGTTCTCAGGAGAAATGAAATCACTCCTGGTTTGTCAGGTCTTCTTACTGATGTCTTCACTCAGAAAATTCTTCTCCTCAGATTTGATATGGAGAACAAATTTAGCATGCTATTAGCCAATTGTTTTTGTGAAAAGTCCCTGTCATTTACCACACTACCTCTAATAGATGATTATACATTCTGGTTAGAACCACATGGGATTATACATGTCAGTGGAGCTATCTTCTTTTCTCCTATGATGACCTTGTATCTTCACCATTTGCAAAATATAAAAATATTCACCGCTTTTAATGTCATTATATTTGCTCAAAATGTTCCTCCACGGTCTGCTCCTTCATATGCCACATATAAAACAAACACAATATTTTTGTCATTTTCAATGGTCAAAATAGAAGTCCAGCTCAGGGTGATGTGATAATAGAAATAAATGAACAATATTTAAGGAGAATCATAGACATAATTCTTCCTGGAAGAATGCTGGTACATTAATGATTTGACATTCCATGCTTAGCAAATTTAGTGGTCGGTATTAAGTAGGTGCTTGAAGGGGTGTGCAATATCAAGGTTCTGTCCAGAATCCTTGTAATCTTTCTTTTTTTAACATTAATTTCTAGGACAATATTCCTTCATTTTCTGTCTTCCCCTTCTTGGCCTCCCTCCCCAACCATTGCCATATGAGCTTTTGCTTCCAACATCAGCACCTACTATTCTTCGAGGACTGCTGTTAGCTACTGGACCTGTTTTAACCACATGCACCATGAGTACCTGGAGTTTACATTCTTCTTAACAGCAGCTCTTGACCAATCAATAACCTGGGAGGAAGTAAGAAAGTCCAACTTTCTCTTTATCCAATTTGCTAGTCTGTGTCTTTTAATTGGGGCATTTAGCCCGCTTACATTTAAGGTTAATATTGTTATATGTGAATTTGATTCTGGCATTATGATGCTAGCTGGTTATTTTGCCCATGAGTTGACACAGCTTCTTCATCGTGTCAATGGTCTTTACAATTTGTTATGCTTTTTGCAGTGGCTGGTACTGGTTTTTTCTTTCCATATTTAGTGCTTCTTTCAGGAGCTCTTGTAAGGCAGGCCTGGTGATGACAAAATCTTTCAGCATTTCCTTGTCTGTTAAGGATTTTATTTCTCCTTCGCTTATAAAGCTTAGTTTGGCTAGATATGGCATTCTGGGTTGAAAATTCTTTTCTTTAAGAATGTTGAATATTGGCCCCCACTCTCTTCCGGCTTGTAGGGTTTCTGCAGACAGATCTGCTGTTAGTGTGATGGGCTTCCCTTTGTGGGTAACCCGACCTTTCTCTCTGGCTGCCCTTAACATTTTTCCCTTCATTTCAACCTTAGTGAACTGATAAGCAACTTCAGCAAAGTCTCTTGCACATTGATACATAATCAATGTGCAAAAATCACAAGCATTCCTTTACACCAACAAAAGGCAAGCAGAGAGCCAAATCATTAGTGAACTCACATTCACAATTGCTACAAAGAGAAAAAGATACCTAAGAATACAACTTACAAGTGTATGTGAAGGACCTCTTCAAGGAGAACTACAAACCACTGCTCAAGGAAATAAGAGAGAACACAAATGGAAAAACATTGCATGCTCAGGTATTTCACAATCAATATTGTGAAAATGGCCATACTGACCAAAGTAATTTATAGATTCAATGCTATCCCCATCAAGCAACCATTGACTTTCTTCACAGAATTAGAAAAAAACTACTTTAAATTTCATATGAAACAAAAAAGAGCCCATATAGCCAAGACAAACCTAAGCAAAAAGAACAAAGCTGGAGGCATCATGATACCTGACTTCAAACTATACTACAAGTCTACAGTAACCAAAGCAGCATGGTATTGGTACCAAAACAGATATATAGACCAATGCAACAGAACAGAGGCCTCAGAAATAATGCCACACATCTACAACCATCTGATCTTTGACAAACCTGACAAAAACAAGCAATGGGGAAAGGATATTCATTAAATGGTGTTGGAAAACTGGCTAGCCATATGCAGAAAACTGAAACTGGACCCTTTCCTTACACCTTATACAAAAATTAACTCAAAATGGATTAAAGATTTAAATGTGAGACCTAAACCCAGAAAAACTCTAGGAGAAAACCTAGGCAATACCATTCAGGACATAGGCATGGGAAAAGACTTCATGACTAAAACACCAAAAGCAATGGCAACAAAAGCCAAAATTGACAAATGGGATCTAATTAAACTAAAGAGCTTCTGCACAGCAAAAGAAACTATCATCAGAGTGGACAGGCAACCTACCCATCTGACATGGGCAGAAAAATTTTGCAATCTACCCATCTGACAAAGGGTTAATATCTAGAATCTATGAGGAACTTCAACAAATTTACAATTAAAAGAAAACAACCCCATTAAAAAGTAGGCAAAGGATATGAAGAGACACTTCTCAAAAGAAGACATTTATGCAGCCAACAAACAAATGAAAAAAGGCTCATCATCACTTGTCATTAGAGGAATGCAAATAAAAACCACAACGAGATACCATCTCACGCCAGTTAGAATGACGATCATTAAAAAGTAAACAACAGATGCTGGAGAGGATGTGGAGAAATAGGTATGCTTTTACACTGTTGGTGGGAGTATAAATTAGTTTCAACCACTGTGGAAGACAGTATGGCGATTCCTCAAGGATCTAGAATCAGAAATACCATTTGATCCAGCAATCCCATTACTGGGTATATACTCAAAGATTTATAAATCATTTTACTATAAAGACGCATGCACACGTATATTTATTGCAGCACTATTCACAATAGCAAAGACTTGGAACCAACCCAAATGCCCATCAATGATAGACTGGATAAAGAAAATATGGTACATATACACCAGGGAATAATATGCAGCCACAAAAAACAATGAGTTCATGTCCTTTGCAGGGACATGGATGAAGCTGGAAACCATCATTCTCAGCAAACTAACACAGGAACAGAAAACCAAACACTACATGTTCCCACTTATAAGTAGGAGTTGAACAATGAGAACACATGGACACAGAGGGGGAACATCACACACTGGGGCCTGTCGAGGGATGGGAGGCAAGGGGAGTGATAACATTAGGAGAAATACCTAATGTAGATGACCGGTTGATGGGTGCAGCAAACCACCATGGCACATGTATACCTATGTAACAAACCTGCACGTTCTGCACATGTATCCTAGAACTTAAAGGATTTAAAAAAAAAAAAAAAAAAAAAAAAGAAAGCCTAACTCTCTTGCCTCAGCTCAGGACATCTCTGCAGCCTAACTTAGACGCCTGCGTTTCCTTGAAGGATTGGGCTTAAGCTGCCCTCTATGGGACTTAGCCTGAGATGACACCCTTATTTGCCTTCCACTCCTTCCCTGTCTTGCTTCCTTCCTTACTGGTTCTCCTGTGAGGACTCCCTCAATAACTCACATGCACAGAAATTCTCAACTCTGGGCTGGCTTCAGGGGAATCTGGTCTAAAACAGAATCTTAGAGAGGCTCCAGCCTAGTTGTCTTTTTAAAATTTTGCTTACAGCCACACCTCAAAGGAAAACAAAACATCTATTTCTTGCCTTGAACATTTTAAATATCTATTTTTTTCATTATGAGTTTAAGTGGTGGAAAAAGATGTACGTTGTGACATATTATAAAAACTGACATTTAAAAATAAAAACTCAACATTTCTCTCTTAACTTATCCAACAGAGTCTACCATTATTTACTAAAAATATATGCAAACACGCTCATGTTTAAATGTCAGATAGTTTATAGTGTTCATTTCTCTCCTTAATTTGTATTTCCCTTCCACTTTCCCCATAGAATTTCATTCTAACTCTAATATGTTTATATGCTTTAAAATATTTTGTTTGCCTAATCATAATTATCTGTAAAAATATATATAAGTGTATGTTATTTTCTATGATGATAAGCGTCTATATATTAACACTTTTTAAAGATGAATTATCATTAGAATTTATCAAAACAATATATATATTTAAATTTTGGTAATTCTATTAAGACAAAAAGTAAACATTTTTGCTCGAAATACATTTATTAGTGAAATGGATAGTTTTTCCCTGTTATTTTTACTTATTACTGTTTTTGCTAGAGTAAGGCAAGATTTACTATCAGAACTGATAGAATTATTAATATCTATTGTTATATATTTAAGGACTGATAAATATTATTTATATCAATGGATCTTGAGGGAGTTTTGTCAGAGCAATGTCAAACAACTACTTGATTTCTTTCTGAATCATATCCCAAAAATCACCCAGTAATCTTTCAAAAAGTTTTACAAAACAATCAGTTATCTAGTCATTTAGACGACATTTTCTAATTTCTGAGAAATATTTTTTAAAAAGTGCTTTACCAAATTTATCAAACGGCTATTAATTATACCCATTACTCTTTTACTAAGAGGCACTGTATTTATCTTGAAAAACTAAAATGTTTGGAAAAGTTTAATATTGCTAAATTAAGCACACTTGACACTTATATTAGTAGTATATTTTTTGATAAAATATTTTAATCATCTCTTCTGTATGTTTTTACTTCAGAATTTTGAAACTTCAATTTAGTTCATTCACTTTATGGGAAATGTTCCCCATGTAGCCTAATTGGAAGAAATGGTCTTTATTGTAAAAGCCAATCCACACACGCTCTGCCTTTGAAAGAGTCTAATCTCATCTCTCAGTTGAAATAATTATGGTATTGGGGGCTCCTGTGATGATATCTTACTATGATTCTATCCCAAGATAGGTTGATAGCTCTTGCCATAGTGGGTTTTTGTTTTGTTTTCTGTTTTGTGGTTTTTGTTTTTTGTTGTTGTTTGTTTTTGTCTTTTTGTTTTTTGCCTGACAAAAGAATGCTTGCTCTCTGTTTTAGTCCATTTAGGATGTTACGACAAACTACCATAAACTGGATGGCTTGTAAACAACAGAAATCTATTTCTCTCAGTTCTGGAGGCTGGGAAGCTTATGATCAATGCACTGGCCCATTCAGCATCTAGTGAGGGACCTGCTTTTGGTTCAAACGTGGTGCCTTGTCACTAAATTTTCACATGGTGGAAGGGAAGAGGAGTCCCTTTGTCTCCTTTATTATAAGGACACTGATCCCATTCATAAGGGATCTACCCCCATGACTTAATCACAAATGTCCTAACTCCCAATACCATGATCTTGGGGGTTAGGATATCAACATACTAACTTTGGGGAGACACAAACACTCAGGCCATAGCATTCTTCATCAGTCTATCTCCTATACACTCACTGTTTGTTCTCATGGAAATCCCAGTCAGGAGAGACACACCCTTTGACAATAGTTGGGAAATGGGAGGGGCCAGATTACAAAATGAAATTTATCATCATTGCTATCACCCTCACTCCATGATACACCGGAATTCAAAACGTTCTAACATGAGTTCAAATACCCCATTTCTAGCAACACACTTCTTCCTTAACAGAAGTATGTACAGGATGGAAAAGATTTGAAGCCTTACCTCGGTTTATGGTGCTTTGATTAAAGAAGGACTACAGACAGAATATTTTTAAATGACTCCCAGTTTGACAATCCCCACTCCACCTCACCCCAAATACCTCCCTAGAGGGGTTTTACATCTGGGGCAAAGCACCACAGTTAGATTCAGAATGGCTGAGAGATGTGCCGTTTTGCATGTGTGAAGTGGGGGATGTTTTTAAAAGGGGATGCAGAAAAGGATGCCCTTCTGTGATTCCTCAGACACAAATACATTCTCAGGTAGATGGAGCCCTTGAAGACTAGCCTTTGAAATCCACGCACTGGAAAATCCTTGTGTGTCACCCAGTATGTACACCCCAGTATAAAAAATACTGGCTTTGTCCAAGCTTTTCATTACACTGAGAAGAAAGTTTAGGACCAGAGCAATCAGGTAACTTCTCAAGATCATAAAGCCAGTTAGTGACAGAACTAAAACTAGCACTGGAGTCTCCTCATTCCCAATCTGGTGTTCTTTTCACCATAACCACTAGCTCTGATATCATTTGTTATCATCACTGTCATCATCAACATGATCACAATTTTAAATAGTAGCTAACATTTATTAAGCTTTTACTCTATGCTAAGAGCTGTTTGAAGTACTTCATATTCATTTACTGCTTACATTAGCGAGTGACGTAGGTTATATTATTATCCCCATTTTGCAGATGAGGAAATGGAAGCTCAGAGAGGCAATGTGACATGCCCAAGATCACATGACCAGTAATTGCAGAAATAGGATTCAAATTTACAGCTGGCTCCAGGATTAACTCTTTCAACTCCTGTTTTCTGAAGTGTTTTCTACAAAATACTAGCCCTATAAAATGCTGTTAAAAGAGTCTGTGTCCAAATTGGTTTGATTATAGCTGTTTTCTCAGAATATTAATATAATTTAATATTCCATTAAAGACAATAAAAAGTCCTGCAGAAAAACCCATATCTACTTATCAGTGATTTCTAGAGAAATGTTTTTTCCCCAAATACTTATTAATATCCAATGAAAGGACCCCTATTAAAGAAGTCTGATTTAGACTTGATATTTATAATACTAGGTCAGTGGTTCTCAACCTCTGGAGGCTCCACCTCCAGAATTTCTGATTCGGTAGGTCTGGGGTACAATCCAAGAATCTGCGTTTCTAATGAGTTCCCAGATGATGCTGATGTGGCTAGTCCAGGGAACAAATTTTGAGAAACACTACAGTTGATACTGGAAAAATAAAGACTAAGAAACAAGCCTTGGGTTTGGCTTAAAGAAAAAAAGATACAGTTCCACTTAAAAATATCTACATCAAATTGTTGAAAATGTACTTTATAATGAGCAAACAGAAAATCTGTCCTTTAAGTAGAAATATATAATGAAAATATCAAACAAATGGACAGATGAAAAGGAAAGTTCAATCTCTTTAGGAAAACAAAAGATGAACAAAATAACATAAAGTGATAATTCTATACAATGGATTTATATTTTTAATTGTCAAATAGATGATCAAACTTAGATAATTCAAATAGGGATAATACAAGTTGATTATATTCCAGGGATAGTGTGTATTTTGAGCTTTATATGCATCATCTTCAACTTTTCAACAACTCAGAGATAGATTTTATTATTTCTGTTTCACGACCTAACTTTAAGGTAAACTTATTTTCTATAAACATTAGAATATGAATCACTATGATGAAAGTATTGGATTAATTACTGTGAATTCTTAGGTAAGATGCCTCAGATGTCTGTAGCTTCCATTTCCTTATCTGCAAAAAGATAAAGTACAACTCAGTGACTTCCGGTCACTAAGCTTTCATGAGTGCAAGAAAAAGTCAAGCTGATATTTTCTGAAGAGACTCAGATTGACTTCAGGGAGCAGAACTGGCCAAGTATAACTAAACCAAGCTGTTGGCTAGAGATCTGAGAGAAAAAGAATTAAAGACATCATCTATTTCTAGATGTATAACATATCATTACAATAGAAAAATGCAGCAAACTTTTGGAGAAAATAATGAAGAATAATAGCAAACAACAAAGATGCACACTTGATGATAATCCTTTTGATTCTACCAACCTTATTATTTTCAGCAGCAAATCACCTTGAGATATGTAAAGCTGTCTAACAGGAATGATTCAACGAGGATTTCTAGCAGTGTTTTGCAAACTTGAATGCACATTGAAATCACCTGAGAGCTTCAAAAAACAAAACAAAACAAAAAAACAAAATAACTGATGCCTGTGTCTTACCTCTAATGTAACTTAATTGATATGGAGTGTGGGCAAGACTTTGGACTTTTAAAAAAATAACTAGTTGATTCTAATGTACAGACAAGTTTGGAAACTACCAATTTACAGGGTTCTTTCCTGTGAGTAATTTTTAATTATATCCCCTGCTATAAACTGAAATGTGTCTCTTGCCCACAAATTTATATAGTGAAGCCCTAACCCCATGTGACTGTATTGAAGATAGAGCCCTTAAGGAGGCATTTAAGGTTAAATGAGGTCATAAGGGTGAAGCCCTGATTTTACAGAATTGTTACCCTTATAAAAAGAGAAAGGAACACCAAGATCCTCTTTCTATCATATGAGGACAAGGAGAGGAGGCAGCTATTTGCAAGCCAGGAAGAGAGCCCTCATCAGGAACCTTATAGGCTGGCACCCTGATCTTGGTCTTCCAGCCTCCACAACCATGAGAAAATAAGTCAATGTAATTTAAGCCACCCAGTCTATGGTCTTTGTTATGGCAGTCCAAGCAAACTAATACACCTCCTCTTCAACCCACCATTTCTGTTTCTGATCTACCCCTGATTCCTTCCTCCAGATGTTTGTAAAGCATCCTGAATCAGAAGTTACCAAAACAGAGTCACTAGCAAGGCACTAAACCTCTTTGAGTCTCAGTTTCTCCATCTGCATACTAGGGATATTAATTCCTGTCTCCCACAAAGGGGTTTTAAGGGAATCCAATTAAACCATGGGTATGAAATTATCTCACAGACAGTACAGCTATTCACATGGGCAATCTGTGTCTGGTTCTCACCACTTTTTCTTACTCAGCCTTCCTCCCTTTCAATCACCCACTTGACTTCTCATTTGTGTCCCTTCCTTAATTTCACCTGCCCAGTATGTCTCCTGCACACTGGGTCACCGGTCATTTGACCTCACTCCAACTCCCTGGCTGTTTCTCCTTTAGAACAGGTCTGCTGGTGACAAGTTCTCTTAATTTTCCTTCATCTGAGAATGCCTTTATTTTGTCTTTATTCCAGAGGGAGAGGGATATCTTTATTGGATATAAAATTCTGTGTCCATAGTTCTTTTCTTTCAGTACATTAAAGAGAGAAAAAAAAGAAGTTGTTCCACTGTCTTCTAGCCTCCGTGGTTTCTGATGAGAAATCGACAGTCATTTGTGTTGTTCCCTTATTTTGTATCATAGTTTTTCCTTAGCTGCTTCAATATTTTTTTTCTTTATCTTTGGTTTTCAGCAGTTTGATTATGCTGTGTCTGAATTGTTGATTTTTTTTTCTAGCTGTTAAAATCTGTACATTTATATCTTTTAACAATTTAGGGGTAATTTACCAATTTGGGGGAATTTTTGGTCATTGTTTCCTAAAATATTTTTTTTTTTTTTGCATGAATCTTTCTACTTCCCTTATGGAATTCTAGTGAAACAAATGTTAGACATTCTGATACTCAACAAGTCTCCAAGGTTCTGTTTGCCTTTTTCTCAATCTTTTCTCTCTTCAGTTTGTGTAACTCTATAATTAATCTTTCTTCAAGTTCATTGACTCTTTTTCTTTTTCTTTTCTTTCCTTTTTTTTTTTTTTTTTTTTTTTTTTGAGACATGGTCTTGCTCTGTTGCCTAGACTGGGGTGCAGCAGCATGATCATAGCTCACTACAGCCTTGACCTTTGGGGCTCAAGCAATTATTCCACCCCAGCCACCTGAGTAGCTGGGACTATGTACAAGTGCAAGACACCACATCTGACTAATTCGCTGTTGTTGTTGAGATGGGGTCTCACCACGTTGCCCAGGCTGGTCTTAAACTCCTGGGCTCAAGTGATCTGCCCACTTCAGCTTCCCAAAGTGCCAGAATTACAGGTGTGAGCCACTGCACTCAGCCTTCACTGACTCTTTCTTCTCTCATCATCACTCTGCTCTTAAGCTCATCCAGTGAATGTTTTAAAATTTTAGATATTGTATTTTTTACTTCTAAAATTTCCTTTGGGTTCTTTTCTGTGATCTCTATTTCTCTGCTTGAAAATGTCTATCTTTCCATTCATTTCAAGTTATTTACCTTTACCTCATAGAGTATACTTACAATAGCTACTTTAATGTCTTTGATCATTGCAACATTAGAGTCACCTTGAGGTTGGCATTTGTTGGTTGTCTTTTTTTTTAAGAATTGTTCACATCTCGTGGTTCTCTGTATGTTGCATGATTTTGGATTGTATCCTGAACATTTCGAATATTATGTTGTTTAGACTCTAAGTCCTGTTATGATTCTCTGTAGAATATTTTTGTTTTAGCAGGCAATTATCTCAGGTTCAGCATGCAAGTGCTGTCTGATTATCTGTAAGTAACAGTCACAGTTTAGTTTCTAGGGCCTCTGCTATCCTTTTTAGGGTCTTTCTCATCCATGTACATTTAGGGAAGAGCCTGAGACTTATATAGGTCCCCACATAGATCTCAGAACCATGGTGGCCTTGTCCTCTCCACGTCCCACTGAGGCTGAGGCTCAGCTAGGGGCCTCCATCTCAAACCAAAAAAGCTCTAGTTGCTAAGGGAGAGAGCAGATATCGAGTATTAAAACTCTGGAGGCTCCTTGCACAGTTCCCCCTCACCCTGATCTTGCACAAAGATGCAGGGCTGCTCCTGCTTACTTGGGACCTGCTGCCCTTGTTCTTGTCCCTCCCACTTCCCAATTTCCTGACTCCACACCAAGCATTTATACCTGCTTGTAATTCTGAATATGTCAACAAAGACTATTTTTTGCCTTTCTGAAGTTTTACCTGCCTTGGATCCTTAGATGATAAGCCCCTCTTTTATCCTCATCCTGTCATCTCTGCCTCTCCTAGTGAATTCTAACTGCTTATCTTCCACCAGGGGAAAATCCAAACAAAGGTACTTGAGGGTCTTCAACTCTATGGTACTCAAGATTACCTTCTTTTTCTCGCTGTTTATCAACCACTGGAGCTGAAATTTCTTCTAACTGTGCTTTTTCCTTGTCTTTCATTGCCAATTTCTCAGTTGAAAAGAGCAGGTATAGCTTCTGCATCAAATCAGTAGCTGTCCCAGAACCATTACTATGATTGTTCCCTAATACAAGGAAATGTTGCACCTGGGAATCAGATTCATCAAACAGCTCACCATTTTCTGTCTTTATTTCATATATCCCAGGAATAAGTCTGAAGTAATAGAGAAGAGAGATAAAAAAATTAGTTAGCCAAGTCCCCTGAAAGATTAAATGTGAATACCACCAGATCATATAAGAGGAACCCATTTTATGTATGTGATTGGAATAGTCCAAGTGCAGTTCACGAATGAAATTTGACTCATGCAATTTTCTAATATTCTGAAGGGAAATTAGACATTTGTCTCTGCAGTTTAGAATTCCAAACCAACATTAATTTCTATCATTAAATTTTTATTGAGTACTTAGGGTTGTACTTTGTAAAATCAAACTTGAAAGAATCCTTCCTGCCAATCCTCATATGTGTTTTATTTTCTAAATGGCCAAATGTCGTGTTTTGTTTTTTATGTTTTTATTCTGCTCTAAAATTGTTACATGGAATCTTTGATATAAGTTTTCTGTTTTGGCAGTAACCAATATTAGAGTTACGTTATCTAGTTACTGAAAAGGTACTAATAGGAGGCATTTTTGGTAAAACAAACAAAAATGGAAACATAGTTCTTTCAAATATAAGTCCTGTTCTATCTGTGATTAATTTCAGACCTGTGCTATCATCACAAACGAGTAGCATTTAAAACACACACACACACACTTGGATCTTGAAAACTAAAATGCTGTTCATTTCACAGTTTTCTTAAGGACTGTTTCCAGTTGTGGTATGATGCAAACTTGGAATTTCTCAACTCACAATACAGTGTTTTCTGTGCCACCATTCTCTGGATTGGGAGAGGTCATGTTAACACATGTGGCTTTCATATCTTTGGTGGGATATTTGTTGATGGCACCTGAAGAGAGAGTGGGCTGGTTAGTCTAAATTTTACCCATCTACATTATTATCTCACCCAAAGTCAGTTCATATTTTCATGTGGTTGGCAGTGTTTTTTCAGGAACAACTTTTATAACGGACTTGGCAAAATAGGCACACTCTAACATGGAAATTGTTTGTTCTTGGCAGAGTCAAGAAGATACAGCCAGTCATTGAATAAATAATTTCAATGCTCTATCACAAATTTGTGATATAATTTAAGGACATCTCTACATTCTTCCTATCATTTGTTTCTCTCCCTATAAAAGGAGGATCTTTCTAGAAGACTCTATTTTTTTAAAAAATTATTTTTTTATTTTTTATTTTTTGAAATTACACTTTAAGTTCTGGGAGAAGACTCTATTAGCTATTGAAATTGTCTGCCCTATTTATCTTGGGGTTGGGAGAAGCCACATTTTTACTTGCTACTAAATATAACTGCTAAATTCCAAGATTCCTGAGAACTATGTAAGCCCTGGGGCTTTACACATGCCAGAAAACCCGCATCCTTGTGATTCTCTAGTAAACTTGCAGCAGCTGCAGAGACCATTCAATGTAACCTCTGCCACATTCCTAATTCCCAGCACAGGCTAGGACTTGTTTGATGTTACAAGGTTTTGGATGTGCTGCTATATGCTTGTCTAAAATCATAACACATGGGCAGAGGCTAGGGCAGCCACCCTCAAAGCCCCACTGTGTAAAGAAAGACACCCTTAAAAATCCCTGCCAGCTGTCTGGAATAGAGGCTTTAGAGGAGATTTGTCCCTATGACTCATAAGAATTCAAGCAGAACTAAGGTTAATTTATAATGACAAGACAAAATAGAAGTCCTTGGAGTAGGTGGAGGGCAGTGTCACTGCTATATTATTTATTACAGCAGTACACCTTGCTAAGGGTTTAGTAATTAAAGTATGATTTACGAGATAAGAGCATAGCCCTGGGGTCAGATTGTGAGGGGTTGAGTCTAGAATTTACTAATTATTACTTGTGAGATTTTAAGCAGTTTATTTAACATTTCTGAATCTGTCTTTTTCACTTACAAAATGGGGTTATGAATACCTTCCTCTGAGGACTGCACTGAAGATTAAATGACACAATCAATTTAAAGAACCTGACACATAGTAAACACTCACAGGTTAGGGCTAAAGGGCACTTTTCATCCATCTGAGGATTTCCTGGCTAAAACTTTGGCAGTGCAGCAGCAAGGCTCATGGTCAAAAAATCTGGGAATTTTCTCTGAGATTTTTTTACTCCCTCCTACTCACTTATACTCTACCACCCTTAACTGAAGTGAGGATCATTTTACTAAGTCTGCTGATGGACTGTACACAGAAACATTAAATCTATCACAAAAGCAATCAGAGAATTAATGACTTACGTCTGATTAAATGGACAAATGGCTTGACAAACTTGATGATATAGTTCCAATCTGGCTTGTGGGTTCAGCCAAGTTGGACCAAGTGATGATCCAGAGGGTGGCTGGCTAATTCTTCCAATTCTTTGTCATTGTGTTTAGGGCCAAAGGAAAACACAAATATGGCGTAGCCTTGACACCTGGCTCTCAGAGACACATTCCTTAAGACTTCTTTGTCTAAAGGGTTGGTTTCACCAGCAGATACTACAAAGATAACTTTGTTTTTCCTCAGACTGGGGGTTCCTACAAAGACATTGTCAATTGTCCACTGCAAGGCATGGCCAATAAAAACATCTCCATTGAGCTGTTGAGAGTCTTGGAGATGATGTTTCATTTGGTGTATACTGTTATAAGTAACCAAATCAAATTCCAGGTAGACAGGGCATTCTTCAGTGTTAGGCATATAGCCTGGGGGAGAGTAGCTCAAGACAGCAACCCTGTCTCCTAAGGTGGAGGTCAGTGGATCGGGGGCGATGTGAAAGTAATCAGGCACTGAGGTTATAAAAGCTTTTACTTCCTTAAACTCATCACTTCCTACTCTTTGGGAAGCATCTATAAGGAAAGCCACATCCATGTAATATTCTTGAAGAGAGACATCTCCAGGTTCATTAGTATGATCTGGTTCTTCTTTTCTGCCATAATTTTCATGTCCTGCAACAGAATAACTCAAGTCATTCTTTTTAATGAAAGATAAGTTTGGAGCTCCTAGTCATAGATGGCAAATACACAGCATGAGGGTATTACCATGCTTCATTTCCATACTCATGGCAGACATCAATAATCACATTGCTCGTTCCCAGATGCACCCTCCAAATCTGCACCCACATAGCACATGCAGAGCCATTATCATTTGACACATATTGTCACATAAGAAAAAACCCATTTGCTATCCTATCTCAGATCTTTGTGAAAGGATTGATTTATCCTCCAGTGATTTTAATATGCAAGATGAGAAACATTCATTTTTAATGTACTCCACATGGCTAAAAACTTGGAGTACACATTTGCATGAAATTTAATTATATGTAATGACCTCAAGAGAAAGTATAGATACTAAAGTTACATTTATTGGTGGCATAAGCACAAAAACCTTTATATATGTATTCAAAATATATACCATACAGCAATGTCGTGAGAACAAGTATAAACAAGTGCTGACTTTAGAATCTAAATGCTGTGTGAGATATGACATACTCTAAGAAGCTGGTACTCAAAGTGCCTGCAAACAGTTCATCAGCCCACTTTAAGGTAAGGAGTTTGCACCATGATGTAAGTCAACTGTATTACTAAGCACACTGATTAGTTCAGCTGACATTTATTTATTTATTTTCATAGCAAGACTTTCTCTTTGAAGAAAACATTGTCTTGATTTATATTCTGAGACAAGCGTCTTATCTTGCTGCAGACCAGCACTTCAAGTAGCTCTGCTCTAAGCCTAAGGGATCATGAAGCCTGTCTACAATCATATGAATGATGGCTGATTGGTGAGGCGGCAACAGGAAACGCCAGCTCGGAAAGACAGGAAGTAGATGGCCAATGTTCTTTGGTTTTATGAAAGAAGTGAATTTGTGAACCTAATCAAGAAAAAGTAGATTTTTAACTGGCAGAAATGTATTGATCTCCATTTCTACTCAACCCTTTGTTAGATACTTTTACATTATTTTAATTCTCACAACAAATGAGTCAACCTTTATTAATACTATAAACCTAATATAGAAATAAAATGTCAAAGAAAATACCCCACCACCATGGGTGAAGTTATTAACTGTGAAAATGCTTTATTAGATAATGTTTGATGGTTAAATGGGCCTGCCTTCCAGTATAAATTCCATATTATCCCTTTTGAAATCTATTGTTGGATTTAACTTGCTAAAATTTTCTTTAGAATTTTGCATCTATGTTCACATCCTTATGAACGATGTTCTGTAGTTGGTCGGTAGTTTCCCTTTCATGCGATGTATTTGTCTGGGTTTGGTATCGGGGTAATCTGGCCTCAAAAAATGAGTTGGGAACATTCCAAATCTATTCTTTTAGCTATTTTGAAATATGCAATAAATTATTGTTAACTGGTGTTAACTTTAAAGTATATAATAAATTATTGTTAACCATGAGAACACTAGATCTTATTCCTTCTAATAAGTATTTTGTGCCCATTAACCAGCTCTTCTTTATTCCTGCCTCCCTGTTAGCCTTCCTAGCTTCTGTTAACCACCATTTTATTCACAGATATCCCAGTTATCCAGATTTGATCATTACACATTGAATGCTTCTATCAAAATATCACACGTACCCCAAAAATACGTACAACTATTATGTATTCATAAAAATTAAAAATAATAAAATGAAATAAGTGAGTTGTGAAATATTCCCTTTTCTTTAATGTTCTGGAAGAGTGTTCATAGAATTGGTATTAGTTCTTCCTTAAATTTTTAGTTGAATTTACCAGTGAAATCATCCATACCTGGAGTTTTCTTTATGGGAAGATTTGAACTACAAATTCAATCTCATTAATAGGTATAAGGCTACTTAGGTTATTTCTTCTTGAGTAAGCTTTGGTTGTTTACACGTTGCGAGAAATTTGTGTATTTTACCTAAGCTGACTTACAGGCAAAAGATTGTTCATGGCCGGGCGCGGTGGCTCACGCTTGTAATCCCCGCACTTTGGGAGGCCGAGGTGGGCGGATCACGAGGTCAGGAGATCGAGACCATCCTGGTTAACACAGTGAAACCCCATCTCTACTAAAATTACAAAAAATTAGCCGGGCATGGTGGCGGGCGCCTGTAGTCCCAGCTACTCGGGAGGCTGAGGCAGGAGAATGGCGTGAACCCGGGAGGCGGAGCTTGCAGTGAGCGGAGATCGCGCCACAGCACTCCAACCTGGGCGACAGAGCGAGACTCTGCCTCAAAAAAAAAAAAAAGGTCATTCACAATATTCCCTGAAATATTCATAATATTTCAATATCCTTGAATACATCTCCTTTCTCATTTCTGATATTGGGAAGTTGTGTCTTCTCTTTCTTCCTGGTGAGTTTGATTATAGATTTATCAATTTTATTGATCTCAAAAAACAGCTTTTGGGTTTATTGATTTTATTGTTTCTCTTTTTTCAATTTCACTGAATTCCACTTCTTTTTTCTATTTTCTTTCTTCCACTTACCTTGGGTTTATGTGGTTCTTCTTTCTCTGATTTCTTAAGATAGAAGTTGTGATCATTGATTTGAAACATTTCTTCTTTGTCAATATAGGCATTTAATGCTATTTATTTCCTCCTAAGTACTGCTTAAATGGAACCTCAAATTCTGGCATATTGATTTTATTTTCTTTTATTTCCAAATATTATACTTTCTAATGTCCCTTTTATTTATTCTTTGGCCACAGACTATTTAAAAGTGCTTTATTTAGTTTCCAAATACTTAGGGAGTTTTCAAAGATCTTTCTGGTATTGATTTATAATTTAATTTTGTTTCGGTCAGAGAACACATTTGCTACCACTTGAATCCTTTAAAATGTTGAGCATTGTTTTATGGTCCACAATATAGTCTATCTTGGTAAATGTTTCATGTGCACTTGAAAAGATTATATATTCTACTGTTGATGGAGTGTTCTACAAATGTCAGTTAGGTCAAATTAGTTGACAGTGCTGCTCAAGCCTACTATATTCCTGCTGATTTTTTTTTTTTTAATCAATTATTGGGAGAAGATCCTGAAACTAACTAATACTCTTTTCATTTTTTAAATATTTTTTCCTTTGTGTTTCATTTTGGAGGATTTCTATTGCTATGTTTTCAAATTTGCCAATCTTTTTGTTTTGCCAAATCTAATCTGCCATTATCCCATTCAGTGTATCGTTCATCTCAGACACAATGGTTTTCGACCCTGCAAATTCTATTGGAATCTTTTTATACCTTTCATGTTTCCACTTAACTTTTTAACATATTGAATACTGTCACAATGACTGTTTTGATATCTTTGCTAATTCTAACATCTATGTCTGTTGTGGTTTGTTTTTGAGTGTTTATACTCTTCATTATGTTTTGTGCATTTCTGCTTCTTATGACAGACATTGTGAAATTTTCCTTGTTAGGTGTGAAATACTTTCGTATTCTTGTAAATATCCATGTGCTTAGTTCTGGAAGGCAGTTAAGCTGCATGGAAAGAGTATGATCCTTTTGGATCTTGCTGTTATGATTCTCTAGGTGAGTCTAAAGCAGTGGTTAATTCAGGGCTAATTATTTCCTATTGCTGAGCTAAGACCTTCCTAAGTTTTCTCCCCATTACTATGTGAATTGTGTTCTTTTCCAGTCTTGCTGATGGGAGAAAAACATGATTCCTAGTCCTGTTGAGTAAATGGCACTATTTTAAGAGGGTTCTTTCCCTGGTCTCAGGTAATTCCTTCACATGCATGTGCTGTCAATACTCTCCTGAATAACCCAGGGAGACCCTCTGCAGACCTCTGAGGTTTACTCTCTGTGCAGTTATCCCTCTCTGGTATCCCACCCTGTCAGCTCTCACTGTCTTGGTCCTCCTGTTCTCTCAGCTCTGAGTCCTCAGCTCCAGGAGCTCATTGGGCTCCTCCTCCTCAATGCCCTCTTCTTGTACCATGGCCTGAGAGTACTCAGGACTATAAGCCGGAGCACTTGTCATGTTCATCTGTTTCCCTTCTCTAAAGATTACTGTATTTCATTTCCTAACGTCCAGTGTCTTAAAAGTTGTTATTCCATATATTTTATTTTTTTCTCTTTTGTTTATTACAGTTGTGAGGTAAATTCAACTACTTTACTCCATCTTGGGCAGTTCTAAAAGATGAGAACTGACCATCTTGTTTGAGATGCTTCTTTTCCTTCTTACAAAGGACTAAGAACTGGTCATATATACACCACATTCTTCATCACTAAATACATTTATAGTAATTGAACAGGATTTTGCATTGCACAAGCATGTTTGAAATTTATGGGCCTCCTATTTTCCACCAGGAACCCAGTGGCAAACTCTTCTTAGGATTTCTGGTCAAGATTGAGGTCCCTGATTAAACAACCAAACATGAAACTAGAAGTGCAGACCACAGCATGTATTTTGTATTCTTTGCACATCACCACCAAAAACACTTCTAGAGTTCTCAGCCATAGTGTGTTAGGAATTGTGAAGATTAATTAAATGAACATTTCTAACTTTTTGGAGTTTGTGATCCTTTTTGGAGTTGTGGAGTTGACTAACCATTACCTGTGATGTTACCATGATCTCTGTTTTTCAACTACAGCATTTCAGTTTCTTTAAAAAGGCCAACCAACACAGTTTGTTAAACATAAAGAAAAGCATGGCTGGGTGTGGTGGCTCATCCTGTAATCTCAACACTTTAGGAGGCTGAGATGGGAGGATCACTTGAGGCCAGGGGTTCAAAATCAGCCTGGGCAACATAGTGGACCCATCTCTACAGAAAGTTTAAAAAATTAGCCAGGCATGGTGGTGTGTGCCTGTAGTCTCAGCTACTCTTGAGAAGCTTAGGCAGGAGGATCACTTGAACCCAGGAGTTTGAGGCTGCACTGAGCTGTGATCACACCACTGCATTCCAGCCTGGGCAACAGAACAAAATCCTATCTCCAAAAAGAAAGAAAAAGAAAAAGATATTCATAATATTCTAGTAGATTCATAAATATTCTAGTAGAAGCAAAAGGGTTAACTTACGTTAGTGAAATATTTTTTTTCTGCAAGCCCATACCAGAAATATTACTGTTTTTCCAGTTTTTTCTTTATAAACAAGCAAAATCTCAATCCTTTTCTAAAATACCCCTCAGAACTATTTTCTAAAGAGGTATATTTCATCTACAAAATGTCTAAAAATAGGTCCCTTCCCAACTTAAAGGACTAGAATGAGAATCTCTGAGGCTAAATGTAGATGATGTATCTTGAAAACTCTAAAATTTAGTCAAACCCAAGGTGTGATTATTCTACTTGGAGAATAATTCATCTTACTTAGGGAGACAAGGTCTTCAAAAATATTTTCTTTCAAGATAATCTGGCAGAAGTGTGGATAAAATATACCCATAGCTCACAATGGTGCTGTGTATTTTCTGGAAATGTCAACCCAGCCAAATTCTCATCTTCAACTCTGTGAAAGAATTTCCTTAGAATGGCAGAGGAAGGGGAGCTGACCTACTTTCCTATGGGCAAGATTTGGAAGGAATTAGGGATTCAGCAGAATTTCCAGGGAAGCACCCCCAGAGAGTAGCCTGACTTTGGCCAATGACTCAAGCCACAACACCAAATGTGCTCCAGTAACGTTAGGGAGAAGCGGGGCTGGAAAGGAAACTTAGAGAAGGGAGGCTCTAACGGACTTGGGCCATCTGGACTGGGATGAGATATACTGTGAGGCCGCTATGCTGCCTTTCATGGCATTTGTGGGAAATCTCAAGATATACATGAATTATCCAGTGGCCTGCTTTGAAATTTGTTCAGGGGACAAAATGAACCATGTGTTCTTCATAGGCAAGCCACATGTACAATTGAGGCTACTTGATGTGTGAGGTTCTGTCCAGATGAACTGTAGCTAATATTTTCCAAGTTGATATTTTTTATGATTTCGCATGAGATTAGCAGTACTTTCTTTTGGCTTTTCTACTTTCTTAGTATTTAATCAAGCATTTAGTTTGCTTCGGGTCTTGTGCTCAGCTCTATGCTTGTCTTCTTTCATTTAATCTTCCTTGAAGCACTATGAGTGTAGAAAAACCACCATTTCCATTTTACAGATGAGCAAACCAAGCCTTGGAAAGGGTGAATGAGTTGGCTAAGAAAGGATGGCTGATAAGTGGTAGAGGCAGGATTTGAACCCAGCTTGGTCTAGCTCCTTCAGAAGAACTGGTCATTAGAGATGGGAGTCTAGCAGAAACATGAAGTGACTCATCAACCAGTTCGCTTAAGGCCCTGGGACCTGGTGTGAAAAATGTGCTTCTCAGTCAATGGCTGTTTCTTCTGGCTGAAGCCACCAGAGAATGTTTTCTTCCAAAAGTAAGCAACTACATATGAATTCAATGCAATTTGTAATTTTTCTCTTCTTAGGCATTGTAGAACAGTGATTATCAGCAGAATATTCAGAGTTTGAGTCCTACCTCTGTCATTTGTTAACTTTGTGACCCTGAGTTTTCTCCATGCCTCAGTTTCATTACCTTAAAAATATGTAATAATATACCACAACAAGGTTTTTGAGAAAATTAAAGTTTGCACCATGTTTTGCATATCTTAATTACTCCACAAATATAATTTTTAGAAAGAAACAAAGAAAAGTCTCAGGCATCTGAAAATCCTTCCCATGACAGTATATTATCCAAACCAGGACTTCTACTGAAAAAAGCAAAGTCAGCTGGTCTAATTTACACACACATGCACAGGTGTACAGATGCTCTCAAAAATGAGAACTCTCATTCTGTTGTGTTGACACATGCTTAACTTCAAGGAGTAGGTAATCATTCATACACCTCTCCACTTATCACTGCCAGCCCAGGCCCATCACCCCTCCTGTCTGGTAAAGTCACTGGTCAAGTTCTAAAGGCATGAGTTGGGGCAACAAAGGAGGCAGGCACAAATACGTATGTGTCTGATGGATATCATTGATTTTATGCCTAAGGGAAATATAGACATATTAAAAATTCTCTTGTTTTGCTGTTTGAAGTCCTTTTCCCTCATTTACCTGAATAAGTAGGGATGACTGCCTTAAAATAGATTTCATCCTTTTCTCCAAAGACTTATAATTCGTGTCTTTTGGGCCTAGATTTTTCTAGGTGGCATGTAGATGATAAGAGTGAGTCTTGTGGGTCATTTCCTACTCTGAAACAGTAGTCTGCAGAAAGGGACCAGCACACTGAGAAAAGGCGATGCATGCCTTAGGAGTCATTTACACCCAAATGACCTGGGATATGGCAGGTTGGTTTTAATGGAGTTATTTATTCTGTGCTCTGTGCCTCCGGATGAGTTTATAAGAAGGTTTTTTTTTAATTTAAATTTAAAAATAGAATTGTGCCACAAAAACTATGATTACATGATTTAGTGATTTAGTTTATACTCAAATTTGGCCATTGGGCATATCTCATTTGTAAATGCAGAAATGACCATCACCAGGCAACATGGCATACATTGTTAAAAGTCCGTGTTTGTGTGTTGATGGTCATGTTTTTGAATCCTGGCTCTGCCACTTACAATCTACCTGAATTTGTGTGAGGTTCTTAACCTTTACATCAGTGTCTTCATTTGTAAAAGGGAATAATGATAGATTTAATTTAATAAAAATTAAATAAAATCATGTCTATAAAGTGCTTATATGGTGGCTGGCCCATGGTTGCCCTCAATAAGCAGTAGCTTCTGTGATTACTATTATTCCTCATTCATTGTTCATCAATCAAGTGATACTGTGTATGCAATACTTTGAAAGGTGTCCTGCATGGAATGAATGTTGATCCCCCAAAGCATGCCACTTTTTTAAAAATTAAACTCAATATTTTCTGAATTGAAGTAGTCATTTTTTGCACACACAGAATATACCTGACAGATGACAAGCTTCTTGAAGACAAAGCTTATGTCTGAGACTTTCTTAATATCTCCCTAATTTCCCCAAAAAGTCCACTTCAGGGCTTAGTTCAGAACAGGAACCAAAGACATATTTGTTATATGAAAGAATGTCTGAATAGTTAAGGAAAAATCCATGCAAAAATCTAAGAGTCTTTTCATATAGTAAGCCCTCCATGAGGGCTGCCATCATCCAACTAACTTGCCATCAGCACTACAACCACAGCCATCACCATCACCATCACCACCACTCTCACTACCACTCCACCATCATATCTTCCTTCTATCACCAGTACCACCACCACCACCACACCACTGCCATCATTACTATTACTATCACCTCTTCACTATCACCATCATCACTACCACCATCACCACCACCCCACCTTCATACTTTTATCTCCATCGCCACCAATATTATCATCACCACCATCCCTACCACCCACCTCAACCACAACCATCAGCAACAGCAAACATCTTCACTACCGTCATCTTTACTACTACCATGACCAGCACCAATGCTATCGTCACCACCGCCTCCATCACCATCACCACCATCATCATCTACTTAATACTTCAAGTACCCAGTTTTTATTCCATTAGAAAGGGTCACATGACATAAAATGCCACCAACACTCTAGAACATTCATTAGTTGCAACAAATGATTGCACAAAACATACAGAAGCAATGTCAGTGTACGTCTGAATTCAGATAGTCCGCTTATTCTGAACCCTCAGTTTACATGCGTCTTGTTCACATGTGAAACTTTCATGGAAGACAACTGAAACTATAATGACAGTATTAATAACAAATTGCCAAGTAAAAGGAAGCATAGCCATCTCACTTGACAGCTTAAAATGAAGTAATGGGAGACTCAGTTTATTCCACAAAGAGCAACATGATGGTTAAGATTCCTTAACATTTTAAACATGTTATTATTTAATAACATTTAAAACATGTTATTAAAATCCAGACATTACTACAATTCTGCTGCTGATTTCTTATTTGAAAAGTGTACTGATAGGAAAGCAGAACATTCAGCTGATGTTCTTTGGATGACTCAGAAGCCAATACTGCTGCATTTTATTCCAGCGCAGATTTAAATTTAGCCCAAGTAAAAATATACATTCAAGTTTGATACATGACAGTAAAAATTAGAAGCAATCCAAGTGTTCAAAAAAAAGTAAATGGTCAAATACATGCATTCATTCCTCAAAAGGAATATTTTGAGAACATTTAAAAAATCAGTATGAAGCTTACAGTAATACAGAAAATGTTGTGACATAATATCGTATGAAAAGCAGGATATGCAATTAAATAAAACTGTAAACCTATATGCCTATGGAAAAACAAAAGAATGTATTATGCATTAAAAATAACTCAATTTGCTAAATTGTTTGATTTGAAACTCGGTATTTGAATTTTATATGGTATAATAGTACTTTTATCATTTGTAAAAAATATATAGTAGAATCTTGGACAGTTAATAAGGGAACAGTGGACAGGATGTAGCAGTAGAGAGCCTGTCTAGTGAGTCTGTCAGTTCCATAAACCTGGGGGCATGAGGTTTCTTCTAAAACACTTCCCTTAAGAGTGACTTGATAATTCATTGTTCTGAGGGGCTGTCCTGTGCATTGGAGAATGTTTAGCAATGACCTCTATTCACTAGATGCCAGTGGGGTCCTCCAATTTTGACAATAAAAAATGTCTCCAGACGTTGCAATATGTCCCCTTGTGTGGGGTAGGGTAGAGCTGCTCGCAGGTGAGTTTTTACCAGGTCATCACTAATACCCTTCCAGTTCTATTATCCTAGGAGTAATTCAAAGCAAAAAATACATATATATATTGGCTCTAAAACCAAAACAATTTATAAATCAGAATAAGAGTAAAGTTAGAAAAATTAAACAGAAAAACAAAACCTGTGTAAATTCCCTTAAGCAAAACTCCAGCCTAGCCTGAAGCAGCAAGTGTTGCTTCTCATTTCTTAATGAGCTCATTGAAAAGAACATCAGCTGAAGTTATCCTAAGGCCTGGGGCTGCTTAAAGCTAGGAGCAGGCCCTAGGCTGTGTTTGGGTTAGTATTTAAAATGCATTACAAATTATCCTATTTTTTAATTATGAAAGTAGATTAGTTGTATCTTAAGTACTGGTTAATACAGCATTTAAAAAACATTTCACAAGAAAACATCTGCAAGCATAATACAGCATCTTTGACGAAAGTGCTAGTTTACCAGTGGGTCAATAGTCGCAATTTAATTAGAATTAAACAACCCATTTTAAAGTTACATAACGTCGAAGAACAAAGTGCATTTTGTGGCAAGTAATTAGAAGGGACTGCATGTTGCAAGGGGTTTTTATATTGCAGATGTTATGTTCAAAAAGCTTGTTAGTATCTCTAGATAATGTCTACATATTTAGATCTTAAATGTGTTTTGTCAGATAGATGTTGGATGGATAGATGGATGGATGTTCTTGAATAAGATAAAATTATAATCTACTTCATGTGGAACTCTTTAGCAACACAAATTCTCATTTCTATTCTGTGATTCTAGATAACCAATTGTTTTCAGCTCCATTGAGAGCACAGATTAAATCTGGCACACCAAAATGTTCAAACGTGCAGTGACCCATAAACTTCTGCCTACATCAGAATCACCTGAGCTTCTTGTTAAACCCCAGATTGTGAGTCCTGCTCCCAGAATTTCTGATTCAGTAGTCCAGGACAAGTGCCGAGAATCTGTGTTTCTAATGAGTTCCCAGGTGATGCTGATGCTGCTTGTGTAGGAACAACACTTTGAGAACCATTGAAGTAGTTGATCTCAAGCTTGAGGGCATACAAATATTACCTACAGTGGTTATAAAGTTTGTAGCTTTCTCCTCCTCGTTCACACTCCTAAATATGAAACAGTAGTTATCAGGAGGGCTTAGGAATCTGTGCTTATAATGAGCTTCCAGGTAATTCTGATATGGGTTGTCCTTGGGCTGCTGTAAGTAAAAAGAGGGCCAGGAAAGGTGATAGAATTGAAGATGATTTCAATTCAAACCAGAGCAGATGGGGAGAAACAGAAAAAGAGGCATAGGTAAAAAGATAGTCAGTGATTGTGCTTCTTTTGAAAGAGGGCGATACACAACTCATTGCCAGCTCACAGGACTCTGGGTACTACAAATGTCTTAAATGGTTAAGATTCCTGACTTTTCCCAGCCTTTCAGTTCAAGGGCAGACAGATCAGCCATTAGCCAAAAGAATTAGATTATGAATGGGTAACAAACACAGCATATGGAGGTGCTTATGAAACTTACCAACCTTTTATTTGTGCCATACATCTGGAACTTATCAAAGCTCATTTCTGAGTGACTGAACAAAATATCTGAACTACAACTCACTCTACAGGACAGCACACTATACAGGAAGTTCTCAGCAATTTTTGGCAACTGGCTAAAGATGATTGAAAGAAAGAAAGAAAAGAATAGCACTAAGTTCCTAGAAAACACTTATGATCTGAGACTCACATTTATTTTAAAGGATTAAAAAATACACATTATACTTCTGTCTGAAACACTCAGTGTTGCCAGGCTATCCCAATCTGATGTAATCATCCCCAGAACTCTCAGCATACTTCAACTCACTGCAGGAGAAAATGGGTGCAGTAGGATTTACATTTTTTTCCCTGCTAGAGCTATGAACAATTATTTCTTCAGCCAAATGGGACCTTACACTAACTATACATATCTTGATTCTCCGAGAGCTGAAAAAAAACAATGAAAAGTCTTTCTTTTATACTGAACATCAGTCATTAACAATGGCTGCAGAGATGCCCTTCTTTCCTTCCTTCCTTTCATATCCAGTCATATCTGTCTTTCCTGAAAATGTTCATGCTTCTAAATTACTAGTCTTTGGAATGCTTCGCTCTAACAAAGCTATCACAAATGACAATTTGATACTCTAACCCTCTGCCAAAACACCTCTTCTTCTCTTTTTTCCCCTTTTAAAACCAAACCATAACAAATTCTTGTGCCTTGAAGGCTACTGTAATTTGCTATTCATTAAAATGAACACGCACAATTAATATCCATTAAAAGGTACAAATCTTTAATTTTCTTCTTTAGTCTGTGTCTACAAGAAAATAAAAAAAGTTTTAACTAAAAAAATACACATTTGAATGTCTTAATACCATGGTACTACATATATCTAGTTTTACTGCATCACTTCTTTTTTTGAGCTAAGGTGCCTATTTTTCAACTAATTATTGTCTTTTTTATCCTTAATTGTAGCTTGTACAAAGGTAAGTTTAGCTGTTTTAAAGATAAGGTTCAAATATTTATATTTTAGAAATAATTGTGGGGATGTAAGTGTTAAACCCAAGAAAAAAATTTTATCTGGGGAAGCTACTAAGAATGAATATTATAGTACAAAATTGGCCCCTTTTTTCTCTTGTACTTACCTATTCTAACTACCATATGATACTTTTGGAACAATGCTTAAAATGCTGACATTCTGCCAAATAAGCATTTTAGAAGATTCCGGATGCATAGGTGGAATGGCTGAATAGTCTCTTTGGAATTAAAAATAAATGTATTTTTAATTTATGTGGGTATAGAGTGGGTGTGTGTATTTATGGGGTACATAATATGTTTTGATACAGGCATGCAATGCATAATAATCACATCATGGAGAATGGGGTACCTCACTCTCATCATGGAATGATGAGAATCATCATTTATCTTTTGTATTACACAATTGAATTACACTCTTTTGGTTATTTTTAAATTTTTTTACATTATTGACTATAGTTACCCTGTCGTGCTATCAAATAGAAGTTCTTCCTCTTTCTTTCCTTTTTCTCTACCCATTAACCATTCCTACCTCCCGTCACACTTTTTAATGAAAGTACAGACATACTCCTTTGTATCTAATTTGTTTGAAATTATTACATTTTTACAAAAGTTATTGCTTTGCCATTAAAATGTATAGAGTAGGCATCAAGGGAGTTTATGCTCTATCATTTCTGGGTACCACAAAAATAAAACATACTTTCTCATATTATCACAAATTCTGGAACACTGGCCAGGCCAACTTTTAGGGAAAAGGAATTTTTTAATTCCATTTTAAAGGGAATTGCTTGAACCCGGGAGGCGGAGATTGCGGTAAGCCAAGATTATGCCATTGCACTCCAGCCTGAGCAACAAGAATGAAACTCCATCTCCCCCGCCAAAAAAAAAGTCATTTTAATCCCTCCTTTGCTCTGATGTTCACTGTACTGCTTCCTTCTACACCATACTAACCTTCTAAACTGTGGATTCTAGAGAAATCTTAAGCGTGGTGAGAATATCAGGGACATTTCTGAGAGGTTCCATCAGTGATCTCCCTAGCAGTGCCTGTCACCATTCAATTTCAATAAAAGTAGAAGTTGTATCTACCATAATGAACTTAAAAAAAAGTTGCTTTAGATACCAGCCTTAATTTATTTGATTTTCTACCAGTGTTAAAAGATGAGGATCCCAGCTATTTAAACATTTCCATCATGACTTTTCATTTTCTTACCAGAAGTGAGACTTGCAATTTCTGCAGATTTTTTATCTTTTTCATAATTGATCATTAATTTTTGTGGCTCAAACATTTGGCTTGGAAGGTAAACCAAATAGTCACTTCCATTGTCCTCTATCTTTACAAAAGAAGATTCTCTCCCAGAATTTAATTCTTGGCCAATGAAGTCATTCTCTCCTGAAAAATCTTCTTGTAGCTCAGTAGTAAATCTAGAAAAAAAAAAAAAAAAAAAAAAAAACTTTAGGTGAGTCCAGATAACTTTAGAGAAGGAGGCAAATAAAAAAATCCTAACATTTAACATAGTTATTTAATTACCTCCTTAAAAAACCAATTGGGTGGTGAAAATATAAATCCATTTCAATCAAATAATTCATTGAGATTCATTATACATATTATTTTTTAAAACTCTGATAAAATTTTCTACTTATTCTATTTTTTCTCACATCTGTCTAGAGGCTATTAAGTACTACTTTGGAATAACCAAGTTTGATTTGTGCAGAGTTTTATTGTTTGTTTTTTTTTTGAGACAGGGACTCACTCTTTTGAGACAGGGTCACCCAGGCTGGAGTGCAGCGGTGCAATCACAGCTCACTGCAGCCTCAACCTCTTGGGCTCTAGCAATCTTCCCACCTCAGCCTCCTGAGTAGCTGGGACCATAGATTCATGCCACCATGACCGGCTAATTTTTAATTTTTGTAGAGATTGGGTCATGCTGTGTTGCCCAGGCTAGTCTCGAACTCCTGGGCTCAAGTGATCCTCCCTCCTCAGCCTCCTAAACTGCTGAGATTACAGGTGTGAGCCACCATGTCCAGCATGTACAGAGTTTTAGATAAGTGAAAAGAAACTCACAAGCATTTGGAACAATCATATTATATCTCAGATTGATACCAATCACCATGGAAAATGCAGAAAAACTTAATCTACCAAGCACTGCTGTGAGAAAGTAAGATTATATAAAACATAACCCATATCAGTGTCTCTTAAAATAGTGTCTACATTTATAATCATAGCAGTTTAAGAGTTCTCTGTGATAATTTGAGAATTTTGTGTTTTTATTTGGTTGATGATGTAAAACATATTCAATAGACGTTTATTCTTGATTATGCAATTTTATGTAATTTCAATGTCCATGTTTGCATTTGTATTTGATACTAATGTTTGGCACCCAGTAATATGACTTTAACTGTTGAGAGTTAATGAGGAGAGGAAGCAAAGTCAGATGTAATATGTAAATAATACGTTCACACCAAGAGAAAATCAAATGATATCATGTGTGATGGCACACTGTGAATAATTTTGCAGTAGTGCAGGTGAAGATACGTGGTGGGGAATCATGTCATCATGTAACAGAGTAGGCAAGCTGCATGTCAATGTTCTTCTGCAGCATGCACCATATTTTATATATTTTACCAACATCTACCATTTTTTTGGTTTTTAAAAATTCCATTTTGACAAAGAAGAATCATTCATTGCATTAAGTTAGTGTTGAAAATTTTTGTCTCACTGAGTTTGTCTGGATTTGATATATTAACTTGTTTTGGTTTAACAGCTGCATAAGAACTATAAGTGTATAATATTTACAGCTAGATTTGTGTTTGTAAATGTTTAAATAACATTATATTTTGTCTGCTGTCCTATAGGATTGGTTTCCCTTGTAAACGACTTTATGATTTATTCAAGGTTGGGAAACACTGCTTCACATAAGATCAGTGCCACATTGTCCTTCAGAAGGTGTTGGCTGCTAGATGCTTCCCTGCATAATTACCAAGTAAATGAAATATGACATTAGAGGAACATGTGCTTGCATGAATTCTGGAGAACTCACCTTTCCATTTTGCTCCTGGGTGTATCAAAGAGACCTTATCTGTTCTGAGAAGCTCTTTTACTTAATTGCAATTTGAGAAGATGGGGTGATTGTGGGTCTAAACCTGGGTCTAAACAGGGTCTCAGGGATCTAAGCTCGATGAAGCATATAGAAAAGAAGAAAGCAACCAAGACGGGCCACTTTCACTCAGTTTCAGAGCAAAGATTCATTCAGATTAATTAGTTATATTTTTATTTAGGATACAATATCAAGGAACGTTATATACACTATTATACTGTGGAGTCTTTTATGCTAACTTTTGGAGATGAAACATGAATCATATGTAGCCTCAGACTTCAGCAAGACAAGACCCTGGGTAGACCCTAATAAGTGTCTCAGCAGTGCAAAAAAAAAAAGACTATGGGTTTTGATGGGGAGTAAACATTGGTTTCAAACACAAGATAGCTTCAATCTGGGTCGTGAAAGATGGCTAGGGTTTCACTGAAAGGAGCAAGAGTCCCAGGCAGTGTGAAATGGGATAATTCACACAAGGCAGGTAGGAGTTCAGTGTGACCAGAACTCATGGTTGGGAGAAATAAGAAGTGAGGTTGAGGTGGATCGAGGATAAATTGTGGGTTCTATTCTGGGGTAAATTTCAATACAGGAATTTCTGAAGAAACCATGAATTTAAAGGCAAAATTGTAATAAAGCTTATGATGTTATAAAAACATCAAATTGGAAATCATACCTGATGTGTAATTTCAGCTATGGAAAATGGAATGCATAAAAAGTCTACTTCAGTGACCTTGTTAGCATACTCAACCTAATAAAGTGTTATCAACCAGTAATACTCCTATCAGCCAATTAACAGTCACTTGTAAATATAAGAGCTTTCTAACTCACTGGAAACCATCATTTCAATCATTCTCTCCTTCTAAATTGATGAGACAACAGGCATCCTCAAGCATCGGTGGTGGGTACTGATTGAATCCCCCTATTGAGAGAACAAAGTTATAGTTAGATTTTAAAACTGGAAATGATGTTTCCTAGGTAAAGAGAATCCCAACAGGAATCCTCTTGAAGCAATTAATGTCACTAACATATTTCAGCAAAATTTGGCTGGGGTGAAAACAGAAAATAGCTGTTAGAAATAGCACTCAAAATTTGATTTCAGAGTGTTTTAGCAGCCAAAGGATTATCAGAATCATGGAAACAGACTTCCTCAAATTGTTCATCTAAGGGCTAGTTGTGATGCAGGGACACATGATTTTCACATGCTTAGGCTAACATAATCTAAGAGATACCCTATTCTGGTTCATCAAAGGTTTTTCACCCAGACTTATGCTAACAGATCAAACAAAGACAAGATAATGTTTCATTACATGATATTGATATCATTTCTGTGCTTCTGCACCCATTAACACTGATTCCTATGAGGAAAAGAATCACAGACAAGATTTTACCTTACTGGTCTAAATAACATGCCTATTTATCCCCTTCCTGATGTTGTTCTATACATTTTGGAATACTGAGAAGTATGTTACCCTGCCCCATTCAGGAAAATAAAAGATTTTAAAGAAGACCTTCAGCCATTGAATGATCCAAGGTTCTATGAAAATATCTCAGATAATGTCTGTAGTTTTATAATAATCACATTTTTGAATTCTAAGATGAGCATTCTTTTCCTTTTATTCTTTTTTTTTTTTTTTTTTTTTTTAGACGGAGTCTGGCTTTGTCGCCCAGGCTGGAGTGCAGTGGCGAGATCTCGGCTCACTGCAAGCTCCGCCTCCCGGGTTCGGGCCATTCTCCTGCCTCAGCCTCCTGAGTAGCTGGAACTACAGACGCCTGCCACCACGCCCGGCTAATTTTTTGTATTTTTAGTAGAGACGGGGTTTCACCGTGTTAGCCAGGATGGTCTCGATCGCCTGACCTCGTGATCCGCCGGCCTCGGCCTCCCAAAGTGCTAGGATTACAGGCGTGAGCCACCGTGCCCGGCCTTTTTCCTATTTCTTTAAAATGAAAATGCATCTCTCATAAATTGCATCTGACACTTACTGTTGGGTGGGCAGGTATTGTGATGCAGTGGTCATTGCCTGTGCATGTGGGAACAGCAAACATGCCAGCACCAAAACTTGTAGAATTGGGGACAGCTGTTTGAAAACATTCCCATAAATACCAGCAGAGGAGTCTTTTCACTCCTACAAACCAAGTGGTTGTGGGAAGGCAGTGAATTGGGTGTGTTTAACACTTCCCAGGTAAAAGTCAAAAGTAGGCTACCTCTACATAATTGCAAAGCCACTTAACAGCCCAGCATGACCAGCTTTGAGTTGTTTTATAGTCTTTTAAAATGTTGCATTATCATCAATCTTAATGGCACAAAGAACAATACTGCATAGAGAAAAATGGATACCAATGACTCTGAGCCAAGAAGTAGCTCAAAAGAGTCAAATTCTGAATAAGAAGTTGTTTTAGGAATGCTTTATCCTGCCTATTTCATAGATTTTCTTTTTATGCATGCACAGGAGTGATATATTTACCATACATCCAAAAGAACTCTTTCAATTGCTGTAAAATAAAATGCTTTAATAGGAAAGTTGGTATCAAAATTTAATTGGAAACTTTTTTTCCTTTACATTATACAATTGAGGGCATCTTAGATTTAAAGAAATAACAGTGTTCCCAAGAGGGCAACTATTGGATTCTTTAATTGAATATGAATCACAGGAGAAAGGTGGAGCTCTCCTTGCAATGAAAAGTGAACGCTCAAGACATTATCACTGTGGTGTTGTTGGGAAATCCTTTGAATAGCAAGGAAACTGGGATTGTACAGTGGTAGCATTGATTCCAGCCAAGTTTACTTCTAAAACTGTCAGATTTCCAGAAAGGAAAGGTTCAGCTCTGATTCTGTGGGATCTTATGGAGAAGGGTTTCTCAACCTCAGTGCTATTGCTATTGACATTTGGGGATGTATTATTCTTTGTTGTGGTGGGGGTCTGTCCTGTGAATTGTGGGATGTTTAGCAATATCCCTGGCCTCTATTTACTTGATACTAGTAGCATCCCCAAGTTGTGACCGCCAAATAATGCCTCCAGACATTTCCAAATGTCCCCTGGGGCAAATTGTGCCTTATTGAGAACAATTGCTCTAGAAAAGTGTTTTCCCAAACCATCTGTGGTAGAGGACAAGGTATTCTTATTTCTAGTTCTTTGCAGACTGATGCTTTTGGTCTAAATCCTGTTCAGTGAGACAGAGTCCACTGATCATGCAACTGTATGCCACAGCAATCAATGTCAAATTGCCTTAAAAGTTTCTAGATGTTTACTCTCAATCTGTGTATTTATTTCTTCACACATCAATTTGTAGCCTGGCACTCATCCAATAAGTAACCCTTTATAGTGCACTGGCCTAGAGCCATGCTATTCAAAATGTGATCCATGAACCAGCAGCATTGACATTACTGCGGTACCTGTTAGAAATGTAGAATCTCAGGCTTCACCCTAGACATCCTCAGTAGGAACATCCTGCATTTTAACAAGGTTACTAGGTGATGTGTTTGCCCAGGACTCTGCTATCTTCACATCCTCACACAGGTCTCCAGGGTGTACCAAAGTTGGAAATAAAACAGGTATAGCAAGTGAAACTTTTACTTGAATGTTCTTCTGGAAATCACCTAACTGCTGCTAGAACTTATTGAGCAAATGTGACTCATAAGACCTCTAGTCACTCTGTGGCTTTCTAGTGCTGAGAGTTTGGCTAACAGACACACTATGATAAAAACAGGCCTCAGGCCTTGCCATTTTGTGACCAGGATATAAACAGGGTATAACCAGCAAAGTATCCATTCCTGGCCCCATCTCACCATCTAATTCATAAATTATGTTTAGATTAGCTATAGACACAGAAACAGGTTTTTTAAAATATAGTATTTGTTAATATATACACAATAATATATTAACAAACACTAGCTTATTAAAACAAAGAAAACCAATGAAATAATAACTTACGCCTGACTGAGTATAAAAATGGCTTTAAGAACTTCAGAATATAATTCAGATCTGGTTTATGTATTCTCCCAAGCTGTATCAGGTGCTGATCAAGTGGGTAGCTGGCTAACTCCTCCATGTCATCCTTATGTGTAGGGCCCAGAGAAATCACAAATATGACATAGCCTTGACACTTAGCCCTCAAAGCCATCATTTTTACAAATTCTTTTCTCTCATAGTTTTCTCCAGGTGAGACCACAAAGATGACCTTGTGTTTTCTTAGATAGGGTGTTCCTGGAAAGAGATGTTCAGTGGTCCACAGTAGGGCATGACCAATTGTGGCTTCTCCATTTAGCTGTTGGAAGGAAGTCTGGATGTGATTCTTCTTTAGGAGTTGGTCGTTATAAGTGGTAAAATCAAACTCTGTTTTTACTGTACCCATCTTTCTCCTGGAACTTTCCCAAGGAGAATAGCTCAATAAGGCAATCCTATCACCAGAGTCTGAGATTAAAGGGTCTGAAGCAATGTTGAAGTTGTCAATCACTGAGCACACCAAGGCTTTCACAGCCTTAAACTCATCCTTTGCTATATTTCGAGAATTGTCTATGAGGAAGGCTACATCCATGTATGAATCTTCAGGTAAGAAAGCCTCTTGAATGCAAGCATTTGGAAAACATTTATCTGAAAACACACAGAGAGACACATCATTGGTTCAACACTGACCCAACAGGACACTTGTTTGAGATCTTCAAGTGATTCAGTGACTAATTACCAAGAATTATAATTTGATCAATACCTCTTTGATCTCACATAATTTAAATTAATGAGAAATTTTCAATGTCCCAATACTTCTCCAGGCACTAGCGGACAATAAGGGGAGGGCTTTGTTGAAAGCAGATGTAGGTAGCACATATACCTGCAGTGTACAAGTCATATCCAAACTCATTTAAAAAATATTTTTGATATTTTAGAGACTTCTGATATAAACTACCCAATCGTCCCCAAGAAATGCTACATTGGTTGGGATAATTTTCTAAACCAAATTTCACATTGTATGGAAACTCCAAACATTCCAGAGATTGAAACTATGACATATGGTATTGAAAAACTAGAAAACTGAAAATAGAACCTATGATTAAAAATAGAAATCTCTGGATAAAGCCATATTCAATAACTCATCTAGAAGGCATTTAAGCTCTTCAGCACAGTCAATTCTCTTCATTGGTCTTACCATAGCAAAGTGTACAGTGCCGAAGTCTTTCTAATGTTTGATTTTCCCCATTTGGAGGAACTGGAATCACCTGAAATGTTCCAGTGTTGTCAAACTGCATTGGAAAAGAAGTGAATGCATGTTTGCTCATTGTTTTTAGTCACTATTAGGAAACCACTGTGCAGTCACTTTAAGGATTAGTTTAAAAAACACCCAACTAATCACTATTACCTTGCATTATAGCTCCTTGTTCCATTCAGTGCATGTTCACACACACACACACACAAAATCCCCTGCTTATCCTAAACATAACACAAAAACTATGTATAGAACAAGTATCATCATCCCTAGATTATAATGAGAAAACTGCCATGAGATAACCTGACCAGATTCACTCACTGGGGCAAGTATTAAAATCTCTTATTTCCAAGCCTGCAATTCTGGACCAAATTTGTACACACTTCCGATTATGCACCAGCTGATTATACACCACATGCCAGCTTCTGAAGTTGGGCCCTGCATAAACTGTACATTCCCAAGCTTCCTTTGGCCTCTGTAGGTAGTGATCCCAACTATTTCCAGTCCACTCTATCTAGAAGAAGGCACATCTCTCAGTTGTCAAGGGGACCTTCTCAATCACAAATTCCACTTAAAAGTCTATTTCAAAAAGCAATTGACAGAATTTTATTCAAAATTCCTGGTGGTACACTCTCTGATTTCTTATTTCCTGATTACTTTTTAAAATACTTTAATACTCACTGTAATGGGCAATATACAGCACTCATTCATTCATTCAATGAGTCAATAACTCTTTATTGGGCATTTACTCTATGTGAGGCACCATGCAAAACAGATACTTTTATTATGAAAGAAATCTATCATTCCCAGGTAGTGAGGAAGCTCTCTCTCCATCAACAAAGATTTTTATGCTTTTTCTCTTTCTCCCTCAGCAAATTAAAGGGCTAGAAAAGCCAAACCCTCTGTTTTTCTGTAAAGTGCTGAGTCAACACTGGAAAATATTTATAATCATTCCAGCCATATGTTTAGAAACTGTTTACTACATTCCTACTATTTTTATTAAATTGGATGCTTTGGGTGTTATTTTGTATTTGACCTTGTTGGTCCCACATGTAAAGACTGGATGTTGACCTGGTAAACCAAGGAAGTTTATTCATAGGAGTAAACCCCATGCTCTTCATTCATTCATTCATTCATTCACTCATTCATTCAACAAATATTTATTGAATGTCTACAATGTTATAGGTGTAGTTTTATGTTCTGGGGATATGAAAGTAAATGAAACAGATAAAACCTCTATCTTGGCCAGGCACGGTGACTCACACCTGTAATCCCAGCACTTTGGGAGTCCAAGGCGGGTGGATCATGAGGTCAGGAGTTCAAGACCAGCCTGACCAACATAGTGAAACCCCGTCTCTACCAAACATACAAAAATTAGCTGGGCATGGTGGCACATGCCTGTAATACCAGCTACTCAGGAGGCTGAGGCAGAAGAATCGCTTGAACCAGGAAGCCGAGGTTACAGTGAGACAAGATCGTGCCACTGCACTCCAGCCTGGGTGACAGAGCGAGACTTTGTCTCACAAAACAAACAAAAACAAAAAAACCCTCTATCTTACATTCTAGTGGGAGAGCTATATCATCAACATAATAAAAAAGTAAATTATTTAGTATGTTGGGAAGTAATATTTTTTATGGAAAAAAGAAAACCAAGCAGGATAATAGGGATGGGAAAATCTGGGATAACATTTAAGTAGAGTCCACTGATAACATGACATTTAAGCAAAAATTCAAAGGAGAGGGAAGATGGAGAAAAGAATTTCTGGCATAGGAAACAGCCAGGTGAAAGCTCTGGGGAAACAGGGGCATGCCTAGCTTGTGTGAGGATCAGCAGGGAAGACAGCGTGCCTGGGATGGGGTGAGAGAGAACAAGACAAGGAGAAGGTGAGATCAGAGAGTTACTAAGAGGGATTGGGTGGTAGATCATTCAGAGCCTTGCGAGCCATTGTAAAGACTTAGCTTTAACTCTGAGAGAAATGATAAATTGTAGAGTTTCAGGCAGAAGAATAACCTGGTGGCTTAGGGCTTCCATAAGATTACTCTAGCTGCTGTGTTCAGACAGACTGTAGCAGGGCAAGAACGAATACAAGGCCACTAAGGAAAAGGTGATTGCACAGTCTAGGCAGAAGATAATGGTGGTTTGGATCAAGGTGTCAAAAACAGAGACACTATGAAGTGGTCAAATTCTGGATATATATTTTTTACAAATAATACCAAGATTAGTACTTATACCAATACTTAATACTAGTACTTAAATGAATGCTATATTTACTAATAAGTACTAATATACTTTATTGCACATATGCACATTTTAGTGTATATATGTACATATATGTACTTTTGTATACATGGACACACACAAACACACATATATACACACATTAAAGTTAAGAATGTTGGATATAAGAAGAGATGAGGAATCATAGATAACTGCAAGTAGAAGAATAGGATTTTTATTAGCTGTGATGAAGAGGGCTGTACATTGTACAAGTTTTGGGAAAAAATTAGAAGCTTCATTTTAGATGTGGTAAGTTTGAAATATCCATTAACATGTAAGTGGAAGTATTGAATAGACTGCTGTGTGTATGAATCTAGAGTTCAAGGATGCAGTGTGGATGAGAGATGGACATATCATTGAGGATATTTAAAACCCTGAGTCTGGATGAGAGTGTCAAGAGATTGCATAAGGATAGAGAAGAGGGCTAAGGCATGCGCTTTGGGCAATACCGACATTCTGAGGCCAAGGTGATGAAGCTGAATCGGAAAACTAGACTGAGAAGGGACAACTAATGAGGTAAGAGAAAAACCAGGAAGAGAGGTATACTAAAAGTCAGCCCAAAAAAGAAAATGTTTCCCAAAGAAGGGCAGAATCAACAATGTTATATACTGCAAATAAGTTCAGTGATTTGCAGACAGAATCAACAGAATCAACCACTAGGTGCAGAAACATGAAGATCACAGTTGACCTTGACATGAGCAATATCAGGAGAGTAGCAGGAATCAAAATGTGACTGGGATTATCTCAAGAAAGAATGCTAGGAGAGGCACCGGAGACAGCAAATATAGACAATTTCTTTTTTCCCCTAGGAGATTGCTATATGGGAGCCAAGAAATGAAGCAGTAACTGAAAATCTAGGTCAGAAAGTTGTTTTATTTCTCTCTCCTGATTGGAATAATGTGGCAGAGAGGGAAAAAAATCAATCTATAGTAGACAGAGGGTCTCTTCCAGCAATAAAACTAATAAATAATACTAATAGTAAATAATATAATAAATGATAATATATAAAACTAATAAAAATAATAAAACAGGGGAATGTGAATAACTAATAACTCTGTCCATTTTATCCAACTTCACAAGAGGAAAGATCATGGGTAATTTTTAAAAAGATATACTCTATAGAGAAAAATCAGACTTATAGAGATTTAACCTGCTAATACTTTTAAACATTTTTAGAAATTTCTAGAACATCAGTAGGGCTTTGCAAGTTTAAATTCCACTTGAGACTGGATTCAGGATAAAAAGGTAAGGCTAACTCTCTCACCACTCCTATTCAACATAGTATTGGAAGTTCTGGCCAGGGCAATCAGGCAAGAGAAAGAAATAAAGCGCATTCAAATAGGAAGAGAGGAAGTCAAGTTGTCTCTGTTTGCAGACAACATCATTGTATATTTAGAAAACCCCATCATCTCAGCCCATAAACTTCTTGAACTGATAAGCAACTTCGGGAAAATCTCAGGATACAAAATCGATGTGCAAAAATCACAAGCATCCCTTTACACCAACAATAGGCAAGCAGAGAGCCAAATCATGAGTGAACTCCCATTCACAATCACCACAAAGAGAATATAATACCTAGGAATACAGTTAACAAGGGATGTGAAGGATGTCTTCAAGGAGAACTACAAACCACTGCTCAAGGAATTAAGAGAGGACACAAACGGGAAATATTCCATCCTCATGGATAGCAAGAATAAATATTATGAAAATTTTATTTATCTTCATAATTGGTCATACTGCCCAAAGTTATTTATAGATTCAATGCTATTCCCATTAAACTACCATTGACATTCTTCACAGAATTAGAAAAAAACTATTTTGAATTTCATATGGAATCAAAGAAGACCCCATATAGCCAAGACAATCCTAAGCAAAAAGAACAAAGCTGGAGGTATCATGATACCTGACTTCAAACTATACTACAAGGATACAGTAACCAAAACAGCATGGTATTGGTACCAAAACAGACATATAGATCAATGGAGCAGAACAGAGACCTCAGAAGTGACACCATACATCTAGAACAATCTGATCTTCCACAAACCTGACAAAAACAAGCAATGGGGAAAGGATCTCCTATTCAGTAATGGTGCAGGAAAACTGGCTAGCTATATGCAGAAAACTGAAACCGGACCCCTTCATTACACCTTATACAAAAACTAACTCAAGATGAATTAAAGACTTAAACGTAAAACCCAAAACCATAAAAAACCCTAGAAGAAAACCTAGGCAATAACATTCAGGACATAGGCAAAGGCAAAGACTTTACAACTAAAACACCAAAAGCAATTGCAATGAAAGCCAAAATTGACAAATGGAATCTAATTAAACTAAAGAGCATTTGCACAGCAAAAGAGACTATCATTAGAGTGAACAGGCAACCTAGAGAATGGGAGAAAATTTTTGCAATCTACCCATCTGACAAAGGTCTAATATCCAGAATTTACAAGGAACTTAAATATATTTAAAAGAAAAAAACAAAAAACCCCATCAAAAAATGAGGAAAGGATTTGAAGAGACATTTCTCAAAAGAAGACATTTATGAGGCTAAGAAACATATGAAAAGAAGCTGAACATCCTTGATCATTAGACAAATGCAAATCAAAACCACAATGAGATACCATTTCATGCCAGTCAGAATGGCAATTATTAAAAAGTCAGGGAACAACAGATGCTGGCAAGGCTGTGGAGAAATAAGAATGCTTTTACACTCTTGGTAGGAATGTAAATTAATTCAACCATTGTGAAAGACAGCATGGCGATTCCTCAAGGATCTAGAATCAGAAATACATTTGATCCAGCAACCCCATTACTGCATGTATATCCAAAGGAATATAAATCATTTAACAAGAAAGAGTCATGCACACATATGTTTATTGCAGCACTATTTACAATAGCAAAGACATGGAACCAACCCAAATGCCCTCAACGATAGACTGGATAAAGAAAATGTGGTACATATACACATAGAATACTATGCAGTCATAAAAAGGAATGAGATAATATCCTTTGCAGGGACATGGATGAAGCTGGAAGCCATCATCCCCAGCAAACTAACACAGGAAGAGAAAAACAAACACTGCATGTTCTCAATCATAATTGGGAGTTGAACCTTGAGATCACATGGACCGTGAGAGGGGAACAACACATACCAGGGTTGTTGAGGGGTGGGGGTTGAGGGGAGGAAACCTAGAGGATGGGTCAATATGTGCAGCAAACCACCATGGCACATGTATACCCATGTAACAAACCTGCATGTTCTGCACATGTATCCTGGTTTTTTTTTTTTTAGAAGAAATAAAGAAAAAAAAAGGTAAGGCAAACTATTTCAGAGCAGACTTGCCAAAAGAAATAATAATGCCAAAAACAAGGGATACAAGGGATGTGAGGTGAATTTCACAGAAAAATAAAAATGGGCAATAAACATATGAAAAAATGCTTAACCTCACACAGGAATATAATCAAAACAACGAGATACTCTTATTTACCTACCCAATTGGCAAACATTTAAAAAGCTCAATAGGTAAAATCCAGTGTGGGTATGTGGGGAAACAGATACTCTCAGACATCAAGGGTAGCAGCTCTATGCCTTCAGAGTTGAAACAGTGAGGACTTGATGAAGAGGTTTGGAAGGAGGGAGTTGAGAGAGGAGAACAGAGAGGAGGATGTCCTGAGTGGAGAAGAGCTCAAGGCAGGGAAGAATAAAGAATGACTAAAGGGCGTGATATGCGGTCAGAATGACTGTGTGGGGTTATTATCTGGTAAGAGCAGAGTGATGAGAACCAGATAGCTTCCTGGGTCACCTTCTCTGTAGACATGATGCAAATTTAAAATGATTTGTTAACAAGAGTGACTGGAGGCTCTTTCTCACTGGGGATTCTGAGGGCTTTGGCACAGTCCTATCTGAAGGATTAAATTTGATGTCTTATTCAGATTTCTTGTATTCTGGAATTTTATGCAACTCTCAAAGCTGAAATGTCACTTATTTTCCCCAGAGAGAAAAATTAAGGAGGCAGAAAAATTTCAAAAAGAAAAACTGAAAACCACAGGACTTTGACTTCCTGCAATCCTTTTTGTCAGAATCTGTTGTAATTCTCTGTGGCTCCTATTTCCAAAAAATGCTTGGATGTGTTAGGAACAGATTGATTCTCTCCATGTTATAGAGAGATTCTTTCTCTTTATATGGTAGAAATTGTACATTTTTTTTATAAAAATAGACCTTTACAATCTCTTGAAGGACATGATGGCTTTACACAGCTCCAGAAGAATGTTATTTTATGGATAATCTGAATATATTGAAAAATTGTAGAACAGATGAAGAGGTTTTTAAGTTTCTTAGGAGGAAGGGAAGGGGAGAATTGATCCCTTGAGAATCTGTGGATCCAAAAGTGACAGGACCTCTCTTGGGAAAAATGTTCATATACATCAAATGTTTTGCATGACCATAGGGGTCCAAAGATCCCCTGAACGTCTTCCATCACTGGTTAAGGCCAGCTGTTCTGTGAGCTACAGCAAGCAGATAACAAATCTGAGAAACACCAGAGCAGTAGAGGGCTGGTAGAGCACCACGTTCATGGCCCTTTATATCACATAGACTTAAGTTGGAATCTCAGTTTAGCCACTTAGTAGTAATATATAGTTAAGTCACTAGTAATCCTCTGGGCTATTTTATTTTATTTTATTTTATTTATTTTATTTTTGACAGAGTCTCTCCCTGTTGCCAGACTGGAGTATAGTGGCGCCATCTCGGCTCACCACAACCTCCAACTCCCTGGTTCAAGTGAGTCTCCTGCCTCAGCCTCCTGAGTAGCTGGGATTACAGGCACGCACCACCATGCCCAGTTAATTTTTGTATTTTTAGTAGAGATGAAGTTTCACCGTGTTGGCCAGGATGGTCTCGATCACCTGACCTCATGATTTGCCCGCCTTGGCCTCCCAAAGTTCTGGGATTACAGGCACGAGCCATCACTCCTGGCCCCGGTTTCCTCATTTTTAACATGGAGATGACAGCTGCATTGACCCCTGAGGGCTGTGAGAATGTATGAATACGTACGGAAAGCTCTGGAGACAGTGCCTGGCATACAGCAGGAACTGAGCAAATGTGGTTGCTGTTATCATTGACTGTTGTTACTATTCAGGATTGGATTTCACAGACACTGAAAACAATATAGCTGTGAAAACTGTAAAGGAGTTTTCAAGAGGCCACATACATTCCTTGACTCTCTACCACTCCCATCCTGCCCTATCACAATACTACTATCTTAAAAATAAAGAAGTTGCCAAGAGAAATTCTTACCCCAAAAGCTTCAAGGAAAACTCTCTCATCAAAAGCAAAGACTGTTGGACTGATATCCAGGGCACTAAACTCCATGGTGGCCGTGATGATGGATGACCTACTGGCCATTTGACCATTGCTAAAAAACACAGCAACTCTCCTCATGTTGGCTTCTGCATATGTCCGTTTGAACACGTTGCGGGCCACAAACCTCATTGCATTACCAACATCTCGGGGCTCTGTGGTGCCTTGATATTTTATTTGGGAAAGCTGCTGGAGGAGTTGCTTCTTCCTATTGTAGTCAGACCAACAGATGAGATAGCTGGTGTCTGAGTTGTAGGAAACCACGGCAACTTTTGCTCCCACAAGACAGTTATTTTCCCTGATGTTAAGGTCATTGACAATGGAAGTGATGATGTCCCGTATTTTATTAAAGCTGTCTTCTGTGACATCATAGGAATTGTCCAGAGCAAATACTAACTCTGTTGGATATACTGGACATTTTTCTAGAAAAAAGAAAAGCAGAAGTATTAAGTTATTTCACTGGATCAAAATCCCTTCCCCTACCCTTTACTCCAATGAAGTGGATTCATACAGAGGCAAAGCAAGTGCTTCATCCAGCTCTAGAACAAGAGGTACCCACAGACAAAGAAAGGAAAGAAATCTGGTCTGCAAACTTGAAGCTGTTATAAAAATGCAGAGCATGAATATTTGGCTATATAATGCTCAGACTTCACAGCCTGCTATCATATCAGTCAGCTGTGTAAAATGAAATTGCTGGGAGTTCTTGGGCTGATGGAACTGTTCTGTGTCCTGACCAGGGTAGTGGTTACATGAATCTATGCATGTGGTAAAACTGAACACATACACAGAGAAGTGAATTTTATTGTGTGTAAAATTTAAAAATGAATAAAAAGAAATTATAGCTGATTGGGGATCTTGAAAATCTGTTCTCCTCCAAAATCTTCCAAAATAATCTATTAATTATAAAGATAGTTGTAAGATTTCCATCCACTTTTGCAACAAATATTTGAGTACCTACCACATGAAATGCAGTATAACATTCACTGTGAAATACATGCAAAGATGAACCAAGTGCAGCACTGCCCTCAAGGAACTTGTATTGGCAAGCGTCATTATACTATAAGGTATAGAGTAAAGATTATTCTTAATGAGGATTCAGAGGATAAAGAGGCTGTTTCCAGAAAGGGGCTATCTCAGGGGCTTCAGGAAAGCTGGCTTTCAATGAAGACCAGGGTGGCAAGAGGAAGGAAGCAACATGAACCAATGAAGGTTTGCAATAAGCTCTTACAAAAATGGGACTATCTGCCATTCCCAGCTCGATTCTCATGTCTTACGATGACTGAGCTTTAGAATTTCACAGAAAATCTACCCTATGTATCAAACCTCACTTTTCAATGTCCTTGTTAAAGTCTGAACACAGGAAAAGAAAAATGATTTTTCTTTTAATAAGCACTTCCATCTGCTCAGGCTGTTCTACTATCCCCAATCTGGCTAACTCCCAAAGCATATTACACTCAAAATATCCCATATCCCAACCACTGTTCTTGGTAGTAAAAATAGGGAAGTATTGATTTAGAGAAGTGTTTTGAATCAAATAATTTTACCGTGAAGAAATTTCAGTAATTTTAAAATATGAAAGCTGATAATGAACAATAGAATAAGAAAAATGAAAGATACATTTAATCCAAATCCATGAAGTTGTATTGAGCGCTTACTGTGTGCAAGGTATATTTTTGCAGAATTAAGGTGAATAGTTCCAAACCTGCACCACACTTAAAGACCCTGAGGGTCTATATCAGCAGGCCTCTAGGAGACCAGAACGTTTTGAAATTGACATAGCCACTGGCTCCAGTGGCCTTGCCATCCAAGGGCTCTAAGGCGCCGTGCAGCCCCGAATCGGTGGCAGATCATCCACAGCCATGGGCAGGAAAGGTTTACAAGTAGTGGGCACTCAGTGAGATGACAGGTATGAGCGTGGGCCAGAGGGAGGAAAGGACACATCTTACACCCAAGAAGCCAGTGTCAAGGGCATCAGTGGCAGACAGAGCAACAGAATGTCGATTAGTCAGAGAGCCATGTTTACTGAATCCCCCAGCAGCAAAGGGCCGCCTCTGGGGAGAAAGTGAGTTGTAAACTGTGATGGGTCCCAGGCTTGGGGCTGGGATTCAGTCACCATTTCATAATCAGGTCAATCATGACACTGACAACTATAGTCATAATCAAAAGAAAGAACTGTCTGCATGGAAGGAAGGAGGCCTGTTTCCCACGGGGGTGAAGGCTTCCTTCAAACTGGTCTTGTTGGAATGCAGTAATGATCTCAGCAGGGAAGAGCATAGTAAGAATACTCACCTTTCCAGCAAGCTGTGAAAAGGAGAGAGGGAAAAGTTTGTTATGTTTTTGGAACAAGACTACAAATAGTTCAAAAAACATCATTTTAACAAAGCTGAAAATGTGATTTGAGTCTAACTGCAAATGAGGCTAATTCTTGACAGGAAGCCAAGGTTAAAGTATTGAGGAAGTTGTCAACAGAATTTTATTAATTTGTGAGTCTTCCTAACCTTTTCCATTTGTAAACCACAGCCAGCAGACTTTAGCAGAATTTTGGTTGAAACTGAAACATTGATCACTCGTCTTAGAAGCAAAAATAGATGAGTCTCTGATTAAACGGCAAGATAGCTGAAATTCAATTTGTTTTGTCTCTCATCTTATAGCCTTCTGAGAGTCATTCAGCAACGCAAGGCTAAAATATGGGTTCTTATTTTCTTCCCTGATGAATATCTTGGGAGCCTTTATTTTCCTGTACAACCATGGGGGGATTTCCAAGTGAATTTTGCCTTTGATAAAAAGCACAGCTCCTCTGTTTGAGTGATCTCTACATCCAGAGGGAGAAAGAAAAAACCCCAGGAGTTTCTCCTGAGCAAAACACCATCTGGTTTCTCTGATTTACTCTGTAAAACTGAGAGGAATCAGGGCAAGTATTGATACATCTTTAAGAAACCACAGGCCTAATAATTTCCATGTTCATTTCACTCTATTCCTAGGAAGCAAATGAGTCACTCCAATATAATAAAAGATATTATTAACACTGGCAACACACCAGCCTTCTGTCTTGCTGTCATGCAGTAGTGGTCCCCTGCCATCTACCCTGTGAACACCTTTTGTTTGTCTTAACCCCGTGGCCACTGGGATGCTAACTGCCATCAGACAGCACACATAACCCACAGCCTCCTTTGCATCTGGAGGCTCAAAACAGACCCCCTTTTCCCGAATACTTCCACTTGTTCACTTCAAACACAGCTCCAAGGCTGCAAGCACAGGCTCTAGAAGCAGAAACACCTGCTGGGTTTGAGTCTGGCAAAGCTGGGTGACTTAGGGGAAAATTACTTAAATTCTTTTGAGCAATTTCCTTTAAGTTGATTTTTCCTAAAATTCTTTACTTATGTATCTCCCTCCAAAATGCTAATCACTTGGGCTCTTTTGTTTTATTCTCAACCACCCCCTTTCTCTCTTAATTTTCCCCAGCCTCCTAGACGCCTTCTTTTATTCTCCAAAGAAGGTCTCAGCCTGGCCCTCACCCCTGGGTGTCACAGAGCTGCTACTGGGTTGAGGAGCAAATGATGTTAGATGAGAAACCTTGGAAATGTCAGCTATTAAGTGAGGCCATTTAGATCAGCTCTAACGGCCTGTTGCCTGCATCTTTTTCTCCAGTCTGCATCCTGGAGTTCCATGTTATCCAATCAGTGCCCTGTGTGGTTATAGAACTTGCCTACTCTTCTCTGACCTCCTGATTTATGGGCTAACTCCTTTTATTCTATGTTGGAAAACTTCTCTCTTCAAATTCCAAACCCTCCAAGGCTGGTCCTCACCTCCCCAGCCCCTTCCACCTAACTTTGGTCTTCTTTGGGAAGACGTCATTTGATTTTACTGAGAAGACTGGCAACATCTTGAGGAAGGTTGATCCCACATTCGTTTCTCCTACAATGGTTCTTCCCTTTTTCTCTCCCTGTAGTCCCAGTCCCTAGTTCTCATCTCCTCCTGTGTACTGAACAGCCTTTCCCGCTATCTCCTCCCTTTGAATCTCCTCTCCATTGCCTCCTTCCTCTTGCCTCCTTTCAAGCTGCCCACATTTGGCAGGACTCTCACATCTCTGGAATGCCATTTTTCTGTACCTTGGCCCCACTCTTTTTGCCAAGAAACAGAAACCTCTTGAGATTCTGTTTCTGACTCTCTAGTTTTACATTTTGAGAAACCTCATCCATCCATGTGTTTTTAAGGACCACTAGCACTGAATGATTTGAACATCTGAGTCTCCTTCCCTCATCTTTACAAAAGCCCCATTTCATTGCGGTCGATCATTTCATGTAGGGTCTACACAACATTCCTCTACCTCCAAAATACGTAAACTCACCATCTTCTCCAACCAATTGATTTCCCTTCACAATTCCTCCTCTGCTTACTCATCCTTCGTGACACACTCAGCTTCTCCTCTGCTAGCCTGACAGTTATTCTAAACCTGCTTTTTTGCTGTTCTTTCCTTGCCACATACTTGCAATGACAACATTTTTATCTAGTCTCCTTCAGTAAAGTCTCTGATTTTCCCCTTTTACATTCTTCTGATTATGATTATTTAAAAACCACAATGGAAACATAATGAAGAAAGATCTCCTAAAATTCCACCTCCTTGAACACAGTAAATCATTGTTTTTCTACTTTTGCTTCTAGTACTTGTTTCTATGTATGTATTTACCTACATGCAAAAATAATGAGGATTCAATTTCATTTTATAATATTTAATGCCTGTATTTTTCAAAGTTTGATTGTCTTCATAAAAACTATATTTGGTTAATATTTTCTCAGAAGATGATATATTGTAACCTAATTTTTCTATAAGTGTAAACAGTCTAAATGTATAATCACTTTGCTTTAGTAAGTAATATTCCACCAATCATATTTACCTATATTTTTTTCTTTCTTTTGCTGTATTTCCTTGGGACAAATTTTCAGAAATGATATCGCTGGGCTTTTCTACCTTATTTTTCCTTCTTTATAACCAAAGACAACCTCTTTATGTCAACTCCTGCTTTATTCCTTTTCTGAAACCATTTTTTGCCACTCTCATCACTTTCCCATAGCTGGATTCAGTTACCCCTATGCAAACATCCTTTATTAACTGAGCAACTAACTGACTAGTCCCAAACCCCTATGATCACCCCTTTAACATCATGCCCTCTCAGTCCTTTTGCTCATAACGGTTATACGAATGTGAGTTAATTCACACACCTTTTGGGTTTTTCTCTAATTTGCCCATATGCATGTTTTCTTTTGATGTCTGTATTGCCCCATGAGTGAAGGCACTTTTACTTATACCCTCTTTCCTCTTTCCTTTAATGTACGATGTTCTACAGTAAGCACTCCAGGCAAGCTTGTTACAGAGGCTTCCCACCAGTGAACTGAGTCTACTGATCTCACATACTCACACTGCATACAATCCTAAGTGCCTCACCAACCACTGATGGATGCTCTCATTCCATAACAGATACTCACGACTACATTCCCGCAAAAACCGGATCAGATCACATTGCTGTAAATGTTGAAAAAAGAGAGAGAAAAGAAACATGAGTACAGTGACCTTTGAGTAGCTGTGTTTATTTCCCAGGGAACTTGGGTTTTCTTTCGTGAATAAGGAGATACATACAGAATATACAGGCTGCCCTGCCATGCCTTTAATGCCCTAGGAAAAACAAAAACAGAGCAAGTTAGTGGTATGCCAACTGAAGTCTTTAGTAATAAAACAAGAGAAAACAAAAATCTTTCTTTCTTAAAAGCACAGCTGGTAGAGAGTAGTTAAAATATTCCTAAACCCAGTGGATTAATTGCCATGTATTTTCTCTACTCACACCGAGGGTGTAAATTTTTTGTTTCAGTGTTAGATCAGGTAAGCTAATGTCTACCAAAGTTAACAAAATTATTTTTCTTCAGTGATAAGAAGAAACAAAGGTATTTCTTAAAGATATTTGTACTAAAGATGTAATTCTTAGAGGAAAGCATTTCTCATAAGAATGCTTAAAATTATAAACAGCATACTTTCCAAAGGGCAGTGCCAAGGAGAGTAATTTATTGAGAATTCAGAGGAACAGTTATATTACACATCAAGAGTGCAAAACACAGGAAATAAGAAACAGCCTCTACATATGAGAAAGACCCAAAGACAATTACACAGCAAAATACACAGCAAAATAAACATTACATAAAAGAAGAGTTACAGAAGTGTAACTAAATCATTACAACAAGCTCATAAATGCCAAGAGATTATGGAACAAAGCAAAACAAATAATTTGGTGAGATGAATCAAGGAAGACTTCCTGAAAGCAGTCAGTCTTTCTTGGCAGCTTGAGCTTTTCTCTTTGCTCCTTCTTACTTCCATTAATTAGGATCATGTGGGGAAAAGAAAGAGCGATCAGCCTGTTACTGTGTCTATATAGAAGGAAGTAGACATAAGAGACTCCATTTAGTTCTGTATTTGAGATGCTGTTAATCTGTGACCCTACCCCCAACTTCGTCCTTGCAAGAGACATGTGGTGTGGTGACTCAAGGTTAAAAGGATTTTGGGCTGTGCAGAATGTGATTTGTTAAACAAGTGCCTAAAGGCTGCTTGTGGTTAAAGGTCATCACCATTCTCTTAAATCTCAAGAAAGAGAAAAACATTTGTCTCCTGCCCCTCCCTGGGCAATGGTACATCTCCGGGTAAAACCCATTGTGTGCTTTGTTTACTGAGTAAGGAGAAAACCACCTTTAGGAATAAGGTGGGGCTTGCTGGAGCAATATTGCTAAAAGGTTTATGGAGATGTTCGCATATGCATCTCAAGGCACAGCATTTTCCTTTAAACTTATTCATGTTACAGGGATTTTTGTTCATATGTCTTACTGCTGATTTCCTCCCTACAATGATCCTATTTTCTAGCCACTCCCTTATCTTTTAGATGGTAAAGATAATTATCAATAAATACTAAGGGAACAGAGAGGCCGGTGCCAGTGTGGGTCCTCTGTAAGCACAGCACTGGCCCCCTGGGCCCCGCTTTTCTTTCTCTATACTTTGTCTCTGTGTCTTTATTTCTTTTCTCAAGTCTCTCGTTCCACCTAACGAGAAGCACCCACACGTGTGGAGGGGCAGGCCACCCCTTCAGATCAGGCTTCTCCTTGGCTGTGATTCTTAATATATTTGCATATATAGGTTCCCTTGGGCAACGAATGAATGCCTGTATGCTCACTTAAAAAAAAATGTGATTCATGCTTACGCTTGTACAATTTCATTGAGTCCCTCAGAAGTTCAACCAGGGACGTCGGCATAAGAACCTCTGTCCTAAATGACAACTGGGTCACTTCTCCATTGGTCCATCCATCCAATAAACAGTTAAAGGTCTGCTGAATGTCTACGTGTCCTGTTGTGGATTGCTGGAGTTAACCAGAACTGTTGTGGCATCCCTAATTGTACCCATTGGGACATACTAACCTTCTAACTCAAGTCAGGAAATTATGCATCCACAAAAACACGTAGTGTCATTCTTACTTTTACAAGTTATGGCAGACAACAGAAAATAATGCATGACCATTTAAACAGGAGATAAACAGTTTCTGGCTAATACACAGAGTAGGCAGTCCACATTTTCCAGAGAATCAGAACCATGAAGAGGATGTCCTGAAAGAGCGAGCCCTTGAATAACTTTGAGCAAGTTCTTAAGCAGAGGCTGAGGATCAAGAGCCTGAGACAAAGAAGCCAAATTCCAGTCCAGACTACCTGGGCCAAGCACAAGACCAGGAAGATGTGGGTGTCCCCAGATGAGAGCCCCAGAATCTGAGGAGATAAATCCAGAACAGACCAGATCGGCCCAGAGACTACATTCTCACTCACGTGACTAGGAATATTCATACATTGCTTAATGCCAAAAAAGTAAATATTGTATCAGAGTATCGTTAAAGTTAGCTGATTGTCATTCTAACATGGATTCAGTTGTCCACAAAACCATTCGTATTTTTTGTTTTTATAATAAAGTCCCAAGTTCAAGAACCTCTTCAAGTAATCAGAAAAAACTCACAATGCACAAAACAAGATAAGCAGCTTATCCATTCCTTACACAATGCTGCCTGGGCCTCTGCCACTAAACACAGGTGCTCGCAATATTTAATTCTCACCTGACTGTGCTTGTTAGGAGAGACAGACGTGTAACTAAATCATTACAACAACCTGGGAGGCACTAAAATAGAGAGATGGCTATTTCGTCAGTGGGAGATATGCCTGACTCTGCCTGGGAACGCTTCCAGAGGTGCCATTTTTCTTTAATGGAATCATAGGGGGTAGTTGTACCTATATTTCCAAATCTCTCTAAAGTCTAAATTTTGAGGATAGGAAGGCAACAATCGTGGTTTTGGTAAACTCCATCAACCTGGGGTTAATACTGGAGTTAACCAATATTAACTATTTACATTGTACTTTATATATTTTATTTTCTATTAATTATTTTGCAATGCAATATTACTATTTGTAAACCTTACAGTTTACAAAGAGTATTCACATTTGATTATCTGATCCTCACAGCTACCTTTTGAAGTAGTTAGGATAGAATATGTCATCCCCTCATTTTACAAATAAACTGAAGGACCCAGTGACTGGGTCATACAGCTAGTAAAAAGCAGAATCTGGACTTAAATCCAGTGCATTTGACTTTAAATGCTGTGCCCTTTCCATAGAACATACTGGAAACTACTGTCCTACTTAGTTCTTATGGGTACACTTACTCTGTCCAGGAGGGCCTGGGAGTCCTTGAGATCCCTCTTCACCTCTCAAGCCTACAGTGAGCTGCAGATAGGAATATATCAATACATTAGTTTCAACATTGTCTATCTACGGGGACTACTTCAGTTTCTATAAGACTTTCTAATTTTAAAAAAATATTTTAAAAAGACAGCAGCTATTAATTGAAGTCAGGTAAATTGCTTGTGATATAAACAATATATTCTTAATGACTGGTAAACATCCATTTCCCTCCTAGCCTCTTTAATAGTGATATACTTTGTTCTGGCACTGGCTGTGCATTTCAATCTTAATTAGCCGTAAATTGGGATTGGTGCTAATAGGAAAAGCAATATACGAGGGCACACAGAGATCTAATAAGAAAACTCACATCTGTAAAAGATCAGATAAGAAAAATGATTCCCTACACACATAAGAGGACACGAGTGGGTTATGTCATTCTCATACCTCAAAGTGATGGATACGAATACTAATGAAATTTATCCAGCCAGATAGAAAGTATCCATTGAGTTGCATCTTCATTCACACTGATGGTGACCACTGATACGGCACTCAGACTTTCAAATGAAAGATTGCTTGTCTCAGCATTTTGCTTCTAAGTAAGTAAGCATAATATTCTACTCTTCACTTTGCTAACTAGAAGATCTCAATAGCCTTCCTCAGAATCGGCCATATGACCTTGTGATGTATAGTGGAATCGTCAGAAACCCTCAGGGACACAGTGGGAAGGACATCTTCCCACCGTCACCTTCATTTCCACTCACAGGGTTAATATGCCAGGATTTAGTATGCACCTTAGAAAAGACTGGAAGGCATTGACATTTCTTGGAACAGCAAGTTATCAGTTTGTAAATCTTTAAAATAGTTCTGATTCATTGAACCATAAACTTTTAGAGCTGAATGTGACCTTACATATCACTAAGTTCAGTTCTTATGTTACAGAAATAGAGACCCTGAAAAGATGTGTTGAAGGTCACAGCTAGCAAGTGGCATTTCAGATGCCCTCGGGTTGAATCAATAATCCCACATTTATTATTACAACATAAAAGCCAAAGTCTGCCAAAGGAATATTTATCATTTCTGGAATTATAGGCTACTTATTGCTAGTCCCCTAAATCCTTTGGGTCCAGGTCCCCCAGGAATTCCAGGATCACCAATATCACCCTGAAGATTCAGATATAAAGAGTTAAGATGTTGAAGTATTTGCTATGAAAGAATTTTAAAAACTCTCTGAACTCAAACTTAATTGATACTATGACAATTATATATTGATGAAGGCCAATGCAATATTTAATGTCATCTTATCCTGTCATTTGGAACTAAGTCATTGGTACACTTATTCTTCAAACTATTCTTAATTTTCTAATAATAGAAATATTTACATCTACATATCAATTCAGTGGTCATCTAGTTACTTAAAATATCCAAAGAAAATGCTTGAAAACCCAGAAAAACATTTGGAGTATTGACTATGTGAAATAATAAATAATGAATTACTTTATAAATTCATAAAACATTTATGAAAAAGTTGAAGGTGAAAATAATATATTCTGATTTTTAAAAATTTTGACAGTTATTTATCAATATGCTTATTTCACATTTATCAATAAGTTGAATTATGCTAATTTTCTCCCTTTTTCAGTACATTGGAAAATTGATCCTGTACAATGAGGACTTTCTTCCTCATGGTTATTTGTATTGTCCCTTTTGCACCCTTTTGTACTTAAGAATCTCTTTTGGTAATCAATTCACTAAAAACAGTTTTAAGAGGATTCAACAGTTGACAGTTTTCCTATACTTTATTTGATTAATTATTCTATTTTTAACTCATATTTTATATTTTAATATAAGCATCACTTATATAGAAGACATTGTTCTGAACATTTTTTTTTTTTCAAAAGGGAGATTTTTTTACAGAATTCCAGTGTATAAAACAGACCTAACTTGAGCTACTCGGGTTGAGATGAAAGGTATGTCTGTTTCTACAGCATGAAGATGGATTTCAATCTGGCAGGCAATGAGGAATTCTTGAAGATGTTTGAGTAGGAAAGTTGCATAATTTGGCTATGCTTTGGAAAAAATCAAGGGACAGTAGTGTTTGGAATTAACTGAATCAGGGAGAAGATGGAAGTAGGAACCCAATTAGAAGGATATTGTAATCTTTCCCGTGAGAGAAAATAAAGAGCACAATAATGAAGAACAAATAGCAATAACCAAAGCCAAGAGTATTGAATGAAATCACCAAGGCAGAAAATCAAGAAGAGGAGAGAGTACTGAACTTGAAAGGATACCTGGAGGTAGGCTTTCAAGGCAGAGGCATCAGGCAATGATGGACAGAACAATCTTTTCCAATGTAAAGATTCATAGGGGTTAAATATGGTTCTTTCCTCAGGAAGCCCAAGGAAAACAACTGTCCTGGGTTTCTCCTTATTGCTCCCATTTCATTCAGACCTACAGGTTTATCTCAGTTCTCAAGTAGAAGGTTAAGATCACGGTAATTTCAAAAGGTCATGCATACAATACCTTCTGCCCCACATCTCCAGGGAATCCTCTTGGGCCCTATAGTTTTCAGCACAGAACAAAAATACATCCATATATCACTTCTGCAGTATGATTGTTTCTTCTTGTATTATTTAGTTTGATTCATCAATTAAAAAAATAATTGCTTTCCATATTTACCTTTATTCCTTTTCGTCCCATCTGACCATAGCCTGGGATGCCAGAATCTCCCTGTGTAAACACACCAATTTATTTCAATTTCTCAAAAGTGGAAATTAATTTTAATCTATACTGGGGAGATTACAGTGTCAAAAGAGAAGCACTGGGGACTTCCATGCAGAAGGGGCCTAACTGGTGACCTTGAACCCTGGGAACATTGTGTTGCTGTGTTTTCCTCACTCCCTGATATGTTCCCTGTACTTCTTTGACCAGTTCCATTCTGTAAACATTGCAGGAAGCAGAGGAGTGGTCATTCGGGACTTGTGGAGTCAGTGGCAGTTTCTTGCCTAGAAAATTAGGAGCTGATCCAAACAATACAGGTGAGGAACTCTCTGAAGAAGGATTATAAATAGTCAATAGACATACAGAAAAAATGCTCGTCCTCACTGGTAACAAAAAAATGCAAATTTGACCCTGCAATGAGATAGTATTTTTGTCAATGGTAAAGATGGAAAAAAGTGACAATACCTGTTGTTGTGGATGCCCTAAAACAAACACTCTCCTGAAATAACACGTGGATCCACATACTGTTTGAATTTTCCTAAGGGCACTTTATAATGGAGTGCAAAGCCTTTATGAAACATGTACATATTCTTTGATCCAGCTATGCTACTTTAGGAATCTCTACGTAGAAATTCATTATGGTTTTGCCCAAAATTTTAGTTAGGTACATGAATGTTCATTGCTGTGTTGTTTATCACAGTGAAAGCAAGCTAAATAACCATTAACAAGATATTGGTCAAATAAATGAATGTGCATGCATTTAGTAGAATATTTTGAAGCTACTAAAAGTGATGTTGAGGGAAAAATATGACATGAAAATATGCTCACAATACGTTTTTTAGAGTGATTTTTTTAAATTTCCAGGATAATGATAAATAGCTCAAAATGATGGATTATAAGCAATTTTTCTTTCTTTCCTATCTTTTATTCTGGGTAAATTTTCTTTCCTTCTCTCTTCCCTTCCCCTCGTTCCTTCCTCTCTTCCTTCCTTCCTTCTTTCTTCCTTTACTTTTAGATTCATGTTTTCAAATTAGATCACATAAAAAGATAATTTTTAAGACTTGCTGGACCATTCTACAAGCATTTAATTTTATGGATAGAAAATGCAATGAAGGAAGATTGAAAGCCTTTATGGAGGCAATGGATTGTGGGTGTAGCCATAAGTCAGAAACTTGCTGTGCCCTAATCATTTGTTCTCCTGTAAGCCTCTGGCTCCTTATGTTTATTTGCCATATTTTTTCTTTTTTTGCAATTTTCAAATATACGATATATTGTTATTAACTGTGGTCACCATGATACACACTACATCTCTTGAACTTATTCCTTCTTTCTAATTGAAATTTTATACACTTTGACCAACATCTTCCCAGTTACCACCTCTGGTAACTACCATTTTAATTCTCTGTTTCTATGATTTTGACTTTTTCTATGTTTCACCTATAAGTGAGATCTTGTCATATTTAACTTTCCATGCCTGGTTTATTTCATTTCACATAATGTCCTCTGGATCCATCCATGTTGTCACAAATGACCAGATTTTCTTCTTTTTAAAGGATGAATAATATTCCATTATGCATACATACCACATTTTCTTTATCCATTCATCCATTGATGGATACTTAGGTTGAGTCCATATTTTCTTGGCTATTGTGAATAATGTTTGTGCTTGGTAAATTTTCTATGATATCTATGTATAGTATTTACAATAAACATTAATTTTTTTAAAATGAAATAACTGTTCCTATACTGGCTGCTCCATGAGCTGAGATCTTGTTACAGCCACAGCCATTAGAACAGAGTGCAGGCCTAAAAATGCGATGCCCCATTTCGTAGCCCTATTCTTCTATCTCTCATTGTCACCCTAGACTTTTGCAAGAAGGGAGGAGAAATGGGCGGTGTTGTTTTTCAAAGGATATGCATCTATGTGGCCATGCTGGTTGTTAAGGTATTGAAATGCCCTGTTCTAACTCATCCATTATCCTCTCTACCTACCCCCCTTCTCCTGCTTGCTGTTCTCCTTCACTTTGACAGACTGTCTATGGAATGAGAGCTTTAGCACCCGCTAAAGCACCCGGGAGAAATGTTCGCACACCTTCCTAGATGCTGAGATACCTTCCATGCCCTCCACACTTGGGCTGATGGTGTCAACCCCTTCTCTTTACCTTGGAACTGAATACTCAGATCTGGGGAGGGGAGGGACCTCAAAACTTCATACCTGTCTTCCTCGCTGCCCAGTTTGCCCCACTGGCCTTGGATCTCCAAGAAGTCCAGGCTCTCCCTAGTAAGTGGGGCAAGAAGAGCTTCAGATCAGTAAAATCAAACCTGGTTCCTGCCATCAAATCTGGTTCTGTCCACTCGATGAGGAGACTCAGAGTTCTCAGTGAGGGGTCAGTGCTCACTAAGGGGATGAGAGCAGGGCAAAATTATAGTTTTTCCATAGCTAGCAGAAGATGCCTAGCACAGCCCAGAGCTGGACTGATGTGCTGCTTTTGCAGTGTTATAAAAGGACTGAAGGAAAAGGCAAAGAGTAGAAAATTGACTCCAGGGAAAGTTGACTCATTTGCTGACGCATTTGCCTATCCAACAATTACTTATTGAACTGCAAAATAAACACATTAGGGGTGGTCCTGCCCTCACCTGGCTGGAAAGAGAAATAATTAGACAGGCAATTATAATATTGTGAGATAAGGTTCAGGGTGCTATGGGAGCAAACAGAAGGGGAGTCTAAGTCAGATTTGGTGGGCCTGAGGAGGCTGCCGAAAGGCAAGGAGCAGAGAAGCTGAGGACTGAAGGATGAGTTGTATGTCAGGGGACTGGGCAAGGAAGGGGTGAGAGTGATCCAAGAAGAGGGAAGGCATTAGTGAGAGGCCTGAGGCAGGCACACAGGAGGGAGGTAAGCAGTGAAACCTTAGGATGAAATGGGGCAAATAGCAAAGGGCCGTGTAAATGACTCTCTACCTTATTGACAAAAAATTGCATATGTTTAAGGTGTAAACATGATTTGATATACATAGATGTTGTAAAATGATTGCCACAGTTAAGTTAGGTCATGTGTCTATTGCCTTATCTTGTTACCACTTTTCCTTTTTTATTTTTGCTTTATGTTGAGAGCATTTAAGATCTACTCTCTTAGCAAAATTTCAAGTATATGATGCTGTATTGTTAACTATAGTCACCATGTTATACATTAGCTCCCCAGAATTTGTTTATGTTGTAACTACCTTAAAGTTTGAATGTTTTTGTGGAGGCCATGGGAAAGCCAAGACCCATGATACAATTTGCTGGGCTCAGTGTAAAAGGAAAACTCAGGTCCCTTGCTTAAAAAATGAGATTCAAGACCATGACAGCAGAGCATTAAACTCAGCAGGGGGTTCTTCTCAGCAAGGCCACCTGTGTGGCTGCACAGGTCACAGGACCCTGGAGAGGGGGCCATTGAAAGGTTTGAAACAGGGGAGTCAGATTCTGATGAGGTCAATAGTCTCTGACAGTCCCCAACAGAGCCACCTCAGAGACAGTTGTGGTTTGAGAACCGCATGCACTAACGGATTTGAGTTCTGACACCACCCATCCTCCACTCAACTCAGCAACCACGTGCATTCTTGAATTCAGGAGATCAGGGAGTGAAAGAGATCTTTTAGAGTTGTTTCTGATGGGTGAGATCACTCTCTTCTAGGGAAACAGCAGCTTCATGGAGAGGTCAGCAGTTAGAAACTCTTTGCTCAATGGAAGAAAGAGAACATATTAGCAGAATGCTGGTGACTTGCTGATGGTGCTTGGATTCAATCATGTGAGGAATTAACATGAAAATCAGGAAGAAAATTGAGGTACTTTTGTATTTGAAATCCATAACAAATAACATTTACTTTTTTCAAGAAGGGGTTCATGTCCTCTGCAGGGACATTGATGAAGCTGGAAGCCATCATTCTCAGCAAACAAACACAGGAACAGAACAAACACTGCATGTTCTCACTCATAAGTGGGAGTTCAACAATGAGAACACATAGACACAGGGAGGGGAACCCTGACTAGGGTCTGTCAGGGTGTGGGGGGCAAGGGGAGGGAGAGCATTAGGACAAATACCTAATGCATACGGGGCTTAAAACCTAGATGACGGGTTAATGGGGGCAGCAAATCACCATGACACATGTATACCTATGTAACAAACCTGCCTGTTCTGCATATGTATCCCAGAACTTGAAGTATAATTTAAAAAAAGAAAATATCACATTGTACCTCATAAATATATGAAATTATTATCCATTAAATATAAAATATGTTTTTTAAAAGAATTAAAAAACAGAAATAATATTTACTTTTTTCCCCAAAAGTCCAGATCTTCCAGTGCTCCCTTTGGCTCCTATTAGCCCAGGAGAACCCTGAAAAACATATTAGAGACTAAAAAGTTGGCACCATAGTAATTCTTAGAAAGCCCATTAGAAACACTTCACTTTCCTTCATGGTATTCCCGACAACTCCTTGATGCAGCCTTAACAAAAGATCCAGCCACTCAGGAGGAGAGAGGCAGATGGCAGGGCTGAACCAGATGACTCAGGTTCCAGTCCTAGTTAGAGGACCACATGTTTTAATCTGCAGGGACATCACTAGTCCAAATGGGGCTTAGTGAGAAAAAGAAAAGGCACCCTTGAGTCAACAATGCTATTTCCAAATGTGGGAAAATTATCATAAATGCACTGATTCTTTTAGAACAAGACACTTTGCTGCCACCTTTGTGCAGGTACCACGTGCGTATCCATAACGGCATGTGGGATATGTTTCAGTTTTCCAATAAAAAAATGGGCAGAAGTGTCTTTTGCACACATATTATCCGAAAGATAACTGACCACACATGCTAGGAATATAGAAATATGGGTATCCCTTGCCTTGTGAACTCTCACTGTCTGAGCAGAACTGAATAGATTTAGAACATTTTTCCTACGAATCCTTCACCATCCAAACTATTATTTCTCAGGAAAAAAACAGATACAGATAATGAATTCAAGAGGTGAATGTAGGAATCAAGTAGTTTTGAGTAGTGAGGGATCTTTGTACAGTCAATTTTAGATATCTGTAGTCAAGGGAGATGTATGTGCATGGCACGTATAAATTTTAAAAGTTAGAAAAAGCAGAACAATGTATCAGTTTTTGGAGGAAATGTTATGATTGGGCAATATTTGTATTCTTCCAAATGCTTTCGTTAGGCTGATGAAATGGATCTGTGCTTTCAGAGTAAAACCCCAGTGAAGGAGAAAGAGGAGTGCTTTAGCTATGTATGAGGAATCTGAGCTGCGCTAAAATTTTGCCCCAGATAATCCAGAAATGAAATAATGTATATGTAAATAATACAAAAAAATTATATGTGAAGATTGTTTTGCAGTAAGAGGAAAATAACTGTTGAGAGTCATTGAGCCTAATGTCTCTGTCACTCACCTGAGGTCCTTTGTGCCCCTGGCTTCCTTTTTCTCCTTTCCTGCCAGGATTTCCCTGTGACCCCTTTAGTGGTAATAAAGGAAATATAATGCAATGATGTCAATGAAACCTTACTTCTCAGTGTTTCTTTTGAAACACCCTGCAGAAAAGCAATGATCCAACCCTTCCCGCAGCCTTTTAACCCTGAGATTAAGCATGTATTAAGAGTAATTGAGGACAGGCCCAGTGGACTCAGTGGTCCAGATCTTTTTAAGGAATTCCCTGCCTGGATGTAAGACCTTCATCCCTCTCCTACAGAGGAAATAAAAATAGGCCAAAGCAGGAAATGAAACCTGTAAGAAAAGAAAGTAAGATGCAAACAACAGTCAGATGAATTCCTTTAAAGGGACGCGTTACCTGAGCCAAAGCCCTTATCAATGTGTAAAATAGAGAGTAAAGTTGTTTCAAGTTAGCACAAAAGGGCATCTTAGCAGCAGACCCTGATCAGAGGGATCAAAGTCTATTTTTCTACCATATTTGCCATCAAACACATGGTTCTCACGTGGTTCTCTCATATAGGAGCAAAAACGTTTCTTCCTATTGAAGTACCAGCTGTGAAACAGCCCTGGGCTGCCCAGGAGCCACCAGGTGAGCCTTGATTCACTGTCTCAATGTCAAAGGGATGCTTGGATGTCTGAGGTATCTGAAGTAACTGTCATTCCCACCCCCACATCTGCTCCAAAGCCTGGAAATGGATCTAGGCTGGTCCCATCCCTACCCAATCTAGAGAAACTGCTAGCTCATGGTTTGGTTCAGGGACCCCAGAACCACTCAAGAGAATCCCAAATTCCAGTTTGGTCCTAATATCTGAACTTTCTAGAAAAAAAAAATGAATTCCTGGGAAGACCTTAGAATAGGCACAGCTACACAGGCCCTTCCATACAAGTCCAGGCTTAAGTTGGGCTTCATGTAAAGTGGGCTTCATAAGACGACTAAACAACCATGTGTTACAAAGCTACTCTCCAGAATGACCACAGCTTCCCCTTCTGGCATGGAGGGAAGCAAGACTACGATGCTCTGACTTCCGATGCTCATATTACTAATGATACGACCATGAAAGATGCAAATGGCTCACAGAAAGCCCTATCAATCATATTCCAGAAATACTGATACCCCTGTAGAGTTAGCTTTGGGCAAGTCAAGTAGCAGTTTCCAACTTCCAACTAATTTTCCTTTGTAAGAGCCTGTGTATGCAGGACTCCAGCTATGGAAAACCAATTTGTTGATCCTGGTGTTAATTACTAATGTAATATGAAGGTATTAATCATTCATTATTACTAATATGAAGACACAATACCAGGTGAGCACAAGAGCACATCTTTCCTCTACAAAGGCTTATTAGTGACCGGCAAATAATGAATCAAGTTTGATGGAACAAAATCATCCCCCACCCCATGATGGGGAATGCAAAATAGGGCAGGGGGCAGATTCTCAGTTATTTATTTTTATACAGAAATACCTACCTTCTTCCCATCAGAATAACTTGACAGCATTTATCAATATTTACAAAATATTCCAACACACCTGTGGGCCTTGTAATCCTTCAGCTCCCAATGTGCCTGTAGGTCCAGGATTTCCTGGTTCTCCCTGATGAACAAGAATTTCCAGTGTCAAGATTTTCTACACATTGTTTCCATATAGATTTTCTCTTTATAGTATGTACATCAGAAATAGGTACTATTTTGTCTGACTCATGGCTCACCCTCTACTTGGCCTAGGATTTTACTGTTCTAGACTGTCTAAGGAATGAACAGAAACTTGTTTCTTATTCCAATAAGGAATTTTTCCCTCTTGAAGCTGATTCCCAAGCACATGAAGAGCAGTCAAACGTACAATATTTGGAATTGCACAGGTTCTGCCTGTCTACCAGGTATCTATCAGGCAGGCTTTTCCTTAGGACTGTTCTGTTCCTGGGAGCTGCAGTGATCATTGGGTCAGTGGGTATAACGTCCAGTACTGGGCACTTCCTCTACCCTTGTCAAATGCTTACTGATTTGATGCCCAGCACCACCTACATGGGAGAAACAACCACAGAGAACAGGAAGTAAAGGTTACATACTGAGACACCTTGGAGTCCCCTTCGACCTTTCTCTTCCCTGGGACAGAAAAGGCAAAATGTTAGTATGTGGATCTCTGAATGGAGGGGTTCCTTTAGGCAAATCAGCCTCTTTCATTCTCTGATTGACATAAGTAATGAGCAGCTCATAGAAACAGTTTCCCTGAGGTGTTTTCCATAGACAAGCTTTCACACGGGGCACTTAATTACAGACTAACATGTGGAGGATTGATTGCAAACCAATCTAAAAGTCATTACAGACCCAGTTCCAGTCTGACAGCCTCTAACAATTATCAGGAGGCTGTTTAGAGAATCAAATCATCCTGAAGATCCTGTCTTCTGTATTTCCATCTCCAGCAAATTCCAAAAAGAACTGTCTGCTAATCAGAGCTTTCCCATGGGAGAAGAGGTGCAGCACATCCCTTTCTCTCTATCCTGGGCCCGTAATTGTATCTTGGGAGAAGGTAAAAAATTTCTAGATTTAGTGTCTCATATGGGCCCGCTGGGGCTAGTCTCTATAGAATTCTACAAGAAATAAATGGCTGATGGGGTCTGCTCAACTATGGTGATCCAAATGTCCAAATGGCTACCACTAGGTTCAACAGAGGACAAAAAAGCCTGGCTAATCCCTGAAGCCCAAATCTCTGTCTGCGCCTATCCAGAAGCAAGTTCACGTTGCCAGCTCAGGCCCTCTACCTAGTGGTTGTCACACAGGCTCCTTTCCAGAGGGTAGCCAAATGGGAAAAGGATTCAGTCCCCAGATCCTAACTTCCTTATCCCTAAACAGCAAGAATAAGATTTGCACCCTCATATCACCCCCTCAACCCCTGTCCTTGCTTCTTTGAGAGAGCCGTGGAACATCTTGACCACCAATTCACTTAGTGTTGTGATAAACAACTATGATTACTTTAAGTACAAAGCAAGTATTTTTTTAAAAATTCTATTTCTTCCTTCATTTATTCAGAAAGGTAGCCATGGAAATTATTTCAGAACTGCTGTTTTCTTTCAACTGCCCACCTTCTGAAGGTCCTTAGAATAAACTACCAGATCAAGTGTCAGCTCCAACAGGTTGGCCAGTGCTTGCAGTGATTCCACTGAGGTTCTGCCCCTTGATTCAAGGGACTTTTTGCTTTTAAGATGCAAATCCTCTTCGAAAGAAGTTACTCATTGAAACGTTTTAGCTGTTTGTGCCCAGAATCAATCTCCAAAGCTCTTGACATAAAAAAGCAGAGAAGAAACAGTAAACAAAGATTGAGGCTACAGTTCTCATGACATCACAACGCTGTCTTCATTAAAAAGCAAGGATAAAATAATGTGTATTCTGTGTAACAGACTGTATGCACAATGGTTATAGATACGTCCTTAAAAGTCAGGCAGACTTGAGCTCAGTTTTGTTCTTTAAAGCCTGTGTGGCAAAGGGAAATTGCCCAATAAACCTCACCCAGTGTGGTTAACAGCCCAGACTCTGGAGGGAGACAGACTGAATTCAAATCCCAGCTGTGCCACTTACTAGCTCTTGTGACTTTGGGCAAGCTGCCCAAGGTTTCTGGATTTTTTTCATCTGTAAAAAATGGATATAATAATAGTATCTACCTCACAGGTACGTTATGAGGATTAAATGAATTAATATTTGAATGTGATCTGAGCAAGACCGGCGCAAAATAGATGCTATAGAAGTAGCTATAGAAGTATTCTTTGTGGATGGCAGGCAAAAAGCATAGGGCCTGGAATGTGGATTCCAGTGTGGTTTTCAGTGTGTGGATCCACTGTTTTGGCAACAACGGGTAAAACAATTAATTTATATAAGTTGAAATTCTGTCACATAGAAGGCAATGTCTTGGATTGGCTTATGTTGTTTAAAATTTATCATCCACTTAAGATGCTCCCACCCTCACAGAGAATTCTATTCTTCATCGGAAAGTTGGGGGAGAGGGGAGAAAACCTGATGTTGTTTTATATCAATGTTGCCTTGTTTAATTCAGGATAAAATAAATTACAAAGGAGGAGGGCAGCAGGGAAATGGGTAGAAGATGAGGAGGGAGCCGAGAGCCTCATGTCCTTAGAATGACTTAAAAGTAATTGGCTGGTGTGTCCATGATTTATTGCCTACACCACTCCTGGCATCTCTTTTTTTAAAGTACCTGATTGATGTGTCAGTTATAAAGCTATTTTAAACTAAAAGTATTTCCTCTTAAACCAACAAAAATACACACTTATCTTTAAAATTTATAGCATTTAGCTCATCTTGCTGCTCTACTGTTTCCTCTTATTATATTTTAATTCTCTCGTGTGAAGAAAATGGCAAAGTCCCAAAGATTTTACCAGAAGCTCTGGGAAGCCTAACCCCTTCCAGCTCCAGCTCTTCTCCTTCAAGAACTGTGGTTCAAGATAAACAAAGGCAAGTGGTATAAAAACACATTTCTTCACCATCTATCCCAGAGAGAAAGGCAAGCAGCCACAGCCTTCAAAATAATGAGAAGATTCCAAATTTGTACTAGAAAAGAAATCCAAGCATTTTCAATTCCTTCTTGAACAAAACTCAGAGCCAAATCTAGGACTTTGTCCATTATTCTCTTTTAATGATGTCCATGCTGAGCACATGAGAGAGGAGTTTTTAATACATTATAAATATCACTTCTAGCTTCAGTAGTCCACAGAAGGAAAGGCTATTTCTTGGTTATTCCTTTTAAAAAGATAGAGAAGTCCAATGTCTCCGTTTTTTGCTGTAAAGTTATGCTGTAAAGTTTTTGCTGTAAAGTTATGACAGCACCTCAAGGTTGCCACTTGACCCTAATTGCCAGTGCTTTGGTCCATTCAGGAAGAATTTATTCATGAGTCCTCTTTCTCATTGGCAACATGTAGAGAGAAAGTATATTTACCTAGTTCATAATATCCTTATGTAAGCTACCAAAGGAGAGCTTTTGTGTTAAAATCATTGGCTCTCTTCAAAGACCTCCCAAAACACCTGGAAGGTAGAAAGGGAAAGGCCGACTATATTTCAGTGGTTCTCAACCAGGGGTGATTTTACCTCTCAAGTCCACCACTATTATACCCACCACAGATATCTGACAATATTTACAGACATTTTTGAATGTCACCAGTGAACAGTGGGGAGGGGTGGTGCTGCTGATACTAGTGGGTAGAGACCAGGGATGCTGCAAAAATCTGGCAATGCATAGCATAGCCATTCACAAGAAATAATTATCTGGCCCTAAATTTCAGTAGTGTCAAGAGGGAGAAGCCCTGAAAAATATTTCAGCCCTGAATCAGTCAACTCTGTGCAACAAATATTCTGAATGCCTCTGTCATCTTCAAGTGGTAAGGAGGGGAAATAAATGTCACAGAAATACTTACCCTGCTTCCTGTGGAACTAGGACTGCCTTGCACCCCTTTCTGACCAGTTCTACCCTAAAAATATAATAATTCCCTCAAGATCAAAAGGCAAAAATTCTGAATAAATCATAAAGGCATCAGCCTCAAAACCTCAAGCACTATTAAAATGGCAGAATAAACATGTCATACTGTGATCATTCTGCATATTAACAGTCAGTTATACACATCCTTTAAAGAAGAAAAAAGCATAGCAACATGCACTGCTACTACATTTTCCCAAATAATATCACTTGCCAGAAACTTCATAATTTTGCTCATAAAAGTGTACCCTACTACAAAGATGCATACCAAAAAATAAAGGTCTTTTAAATGTGGTCTTGAGAGCATTTGTTCAATTACAGAAAGGTTACATATCTTACTAAATTTACTTGGATCAATAACAGAATTAATCAACTCATAGATAAAATAGATCAAATTACTTGTCTGTCTTGTTCTCCTTTGGAGCCCTTTTGTCCTTTGATGTTACTGTTTTGTCCTGGATTACCCTAGAGAAAGATTTTTAAAAGCAGTTTAGAATCCAGAAATACCAGCTTTTTCTCCAAAATGGTATGATGTTCAAGTACTAAGCTAATTTGGGTCAAGGTATAAGAGGTGCGAGAAAATTTTTCACATTTGAAACTCGCAGGATTTTGGAAAAAAAATGAAAGCAGTACTTCCTCAAATTTGAAGAAGATTTGGCAATAAATAAAGAATTAAAAGAGTGCTTGCTACATTGAGATTTTCCCTTTTCTATGATGGTAGCTTCACTGGTGCACTGGTTCAAACATTCTTAGGCTATTCCCCCAAAGGTGTAAAAAGATTCCCCTGTAACTGAGTCTACAAATAGTGAATCTGTAGGTCTGCAAGATTAGAAGTCCAATAAATAAAGCTATGGAAATGTTCTCCCAAAGGAAGCAGAAAGTCTCAACGTACCATAAGGACTCAGAAGATGGCCCTAACCCAGATAAGACACAAAAAGACTTTTCCCAAAGCCTCAGCCAACACCTATCATCCCTACTCCTAAGACAAGCATGTGCCTACAGGGTAGCAGGAAACACAAGGGGAAAGGAGATAGGAACTGTGGAGCAAGTATAAAATTCAGGGCCAACTGGGCCCTGAAAACTTACTGGATCTCCTGGGAAGCCCTTCTCTCCATACTGCCCAGGGGCACCTCTGGAACCTGGGCTGCCCTGAAAAAAATGAAATAAATTTCTGAGTTAGCTTGTAAGAGGTTTATATAATGGTGTTAAATGTGAAGTTTTGTGTGTAGGGGGGTTAATCAGATAAAATGCTCTTTGTCCTTCATCACAGTCAGATTCCCTTAGACTTCTCAAGCAGTACTAAGTCCAGTTTTAAGCCTATGGTCAGGATTATTTGTAGTGAGGCTCAGAAACTGGTAAACTTCTCATAGTCTAACATAGCACTGTCCAATAGGAGTTTCTGCAGTGATGGAAATGTTCTACATCTGCATTCATCGATATGGTAGCCATTAGCTGTATGTGGCTATTAAGCACTTAAAATGTAATCAATGCCACTAAAAAGCATAATTTCTTAATTAATTAAAATTTAACTTTTAATAATCACATGTGGTTAGTGGCTATGATATTGGACATCCTAGCCAGTCTAACAACTTCTAACATCTGTAATTAAATTGCCCACTGGAAACTTCCATAAGGATGTTCTACTGGGGGAACCAGCCCCCAATATTTCAATGTAGGTTCTTTTCTATTTTCCCTAAGTATTGGCTGGACTGATAAAGAAGGGGAAAGAGTACAAAAGAGAGAAATTTTAAAGCTGGGTGTCCGGAGGAGACATCACATGTCAGCAGGTTCCATGATGCCCCCTGAGCCGCAAAACCAGCAAGTTTTTATTAGGGGTTTCAAAAGGGGAGGGGTGTACGAATAGGGAGTGGGTCACAGAGACCACATGCTTCAAAGGCAATAAAATATCACAAGGGCAGAGAGGCAGAGTGAAATCACAAGGCCAGGGTGAAACTAGAATTACTGATGAAGATCCATGTCCTGCTGGGCACACGTTGTCATTGATAAACATCTTAACAGGAAACGGGGTTTGCAAGCAGACAACCGGTCTGACTAGAATTCGCCAGGCTGGAATTTCCTAATCCTAGTAAGCCTGGGGACGCTACAAGAGACCAGGGCATATTTCATCCCTTATCTACAACTGCATATGACAGACACTTCCAGAGCGGCCATTTTAGAGACCTCCCCCTGGGAATGCATTTGTTTTCCCAGGGTTATTCCTTGCTGAGAAAATAATTCAGCGATATTTCTCCTATTCGCTTTCTGAAAGAAGAGAAACATGACTCTCTTCTGTCCGGCCCCACAGGCAGTCAGACTTTATGGTTATTTCCCTTGTTCCCTGAAAATCGCTGTTATCCTGTTCATTTCAAGGTGCTCACACATGCTTCACAAACAATTTGTGCAGATAATGCAATCATCACAGGGTCCTGAGACGACATACATCCTCAGCTTACGAAGATGATGGGATTAAGAGATTAAAGTAAAGATAGTCATAAGAAATTATAAGAGTATTGATTGGGGAAGTGATAAATGTCCATGAAATCTTCACAATTTATGTTCTTCTGCCGTGGCTCCAGCCAGCCCCTCCCTTCGGCTTCCCTGACTTCCCGTAACATGTTCCATTGTCATCTCAAACCTAATTATTTCCAATTAAACTTGCCCAAGCCAGGATCCTTGCAGGCACATTGACTGACTCTCTATTTCCTATTCCTCTACTTGCCTATATCTGGAGATTTCAGGTCCTAGAACCAGGACTAGTGTGAGATGAGAGAGGCACCTAGGATGCAGAATTGAGGTAGCTATTTACTCCACATAATTCTGCCCCTTTTGCACCTTAGGTGTCCTGTTAGCCTCGCTTCAGTCTGAGCCCTGCTACAACTTTAGCATATTTTGTGTCTGTTCTCACTATCATTGCTTTACTTGAAGGCTTCATCACCTCTCACCTGATTTCTACAGATCTGCCTCTCATCTTTGCCTTGCATCTATGTCATCTCCAAAATATCGTCCACATTACTGCAAGTAATATTTCTAAAATGTAAATCTGATTGTGATTCTTCTGCTTAAAATCTTTCAAAGGCTCCCCATTGCCTTATGGTTAAAAACCAAGCTCTTCCACATTGCTCGCTAGTGCCCTCCCAATCTCTTGATCTCTTCCCACCACGTCTTGACCCTCACCTCCCAGTGCCTGTATTCTAATGCTCCCTCCAGGAAGAAAAACTTGGCAGTGCCCTGAACCCTCATGTTTTTGCTTATGCTACTCCCTCTGTCTGGAATGTCCTTCCTCCACATCTTTGCCTTGCTGAATTCCTGTTCTCTTCAGCTCAGAAGTCATTTCCTCCAAGAAGATTTTCTGGACAACCCCTGCCCCTAGGCTGAGTTACACGCTCTTCTCTGGACTCCCATGTAGATATCTAAAACATGACCTCAATCACATTTTATGTAAATCTATTGATATATCTGTCTCCCCAACTATACTGTGGGATCTTTGAAGACAAGGACTGTGTGGTTCACCTCTGATTCTTATTAAATAAAAATATATGCCTGGCCAATGACAGGTGCCTGGCACATGACAAGCCTGACAAATGACAGATGCTCAAAAATATTTCATAAATAAATGGATCAGAACATAAAAGTAGAGCTGCTTGAAATCAAGTAGGCACACATTAATGAGTGTTGAAATAAATGTAAAGTTAAAAAATGTTTCACAGTCATTTGCCACCACAGCCACCAAAATAATTTTGTCTCTTTCTCTTGCTTTTTTTTTCTGACATAATAAAGACAACACAGAAATTACTGACATTGACGGAAATGTTGTGGTAAAAAACAGTTGAACAAAAGAAACCACTGACAGGTAAAAGCATTCATTTTCATACATGAGAAAGATGCCCATAGAAAAACCTCGTGTGTGCTAAATTTTTCTAGGTGGAAATTCTTGAAAATTACATAGTTACCCCCTTGCTCCAATCAGGTATGCAGCACATATTCAGTATTAATAGGCCTTCATTATGTGGTTAAGTCAGTTGTAAATTTTATCCCCTATAACCACTGACACACAGCAGTTAAAACTGTCTCTGTCATCAAATTCTCCTTCTTCAATGTATTGAAAAGAAACGTGTTACCTGAGATCCTGGATCACCCTTTTCTCCTTTTATTCCAGGAAATCCATGAGAGCCCTAAAAGAATACAAGAAAAATAAAATTCCCACTTAAAAAAATTTTAGCAACCTCATGACAGTTTTATGATACTTAAAGAAATATGGCTTACCTCTTCCCCGTCAAGTCCATCAATCCCATCGTCTCCATGTCCTCCCTGAAAGACGATAATAGACAGCCGTCAGGTAAAAGCAGGTCTCTGCCACATGCTTATTGGGAAACTAATCCCATTTGGATATCAAATTAAACTAAGAAAAAATTCCAGTACCTTAGGTCCAGAAAATCCTTTGGGTCCCTGCAAAAGATGAAATATCTCTCACTGACATATCAAAGACAGAGTGTGAATTCAAAGACTGCCTCTCTAAAGTGAGTGAACATGTATTTCTTTAGTTGCTATGAGCTATACATCTACAAAGAGGTTAGAGATGGAATTTATTAATGCTAAAGACTCCTTGACATTATTAAAAAGCAGAATTAATCTGCAGACAGGAAAACTCATCTATATAACTGGATAAAGGAAAAGAGAGAGGAGTGATGGAAGAGAGAAAACAAGGGAGGAAAGGAATGGGGAGAGAGAGGGAGAGAATGTCATAGAGAATTAGAAATAACATTTACAGAAGAGCCTTACCTTCTCACCCTGCTCCCCTGGACATCCTGCAATCCCTTTATCTCCTTGGGGTCCTGCATCTCCTCGTATTCCCTAAGAAAAGGAGCACAGACAGGTACCCAAAGTGATGTTTTTGCCAGAAGCTGCCAGTGGTTTATTTTCATAGAGTTAAGACAAAGCACATGGGCACTATGAGCTTCAGAAAAAGTGAATTCTCTTCAACCTCACTCATTTACATCTGTTTTTCCCCTCTATATTCAAACATGTTTCCTGTTAATCTTCAGGGCTTTTTACGGACCCGAGATCACAAAAAGGTGCAAGAAGAGCTCAGCCACTTCCCTACCTGATCAAACAGCACAGTGGCTGCACTTTGTAGCCATATTCCAAGACTCCAGTAATTTCATCTAGGGCCCTAATGCTATCCTGGGAGAGTCAGCATTGCTGACAGTAGACTCACAAGTCAGTGCTAGGGTACTGCTACTGAGTAGAAACAGTTGCTGGAAAGTGACACTACTAGGAGAATGAGAAAGCAAAGGTGAGAAAAGCCAGTCCTCACAGGAGGAATCACCAGGTTGAAGACCCCCAAAGTCAGACTATCCATGCAGGGATGAGCACTGAAGGTCAATGATTTCTGTGTCTCCCAACAACTCTGCTTCTCCAAGGAAATATTTAAATACAGATAAATGCTAAAGTAAAATGGATCTTAAGAAAGGAACAGTTTTGTGCTTTTTGAGGGCAGGAACCCCAACTGTGTCTTTTACCATCATGTCCCTTGTGACTGGCTCATGTCTAGGTGCATAACAGGTGCTCCCATTTTGCTGCATGAATAATTAATTAGTAATGAGCTTAATTCTTGCCTTGCCAGTAAGAGAGGGAGAAAGGATTTGCCTTCATCCTGCTTTGCTTTCTTTATTCTGAGGATCATTCCCTGCAAAAGGAGGAGGCCTTGCCCATGGCCACAGGCTGAGAGGTACCTTAGCCCTATGGCTTCCCATTGCCTGGACTTTCTGCCAGAGGTGGGTTCGGCCAGGCAGGTGGATGACACTATTCACCACACTGAAAGCACTCTCATGCTAGTTTGTTAGTCTCCAAGAACCCTCGCCTCCGAGGGTACAGAGTAGGTGATTTACAGCACCCCCTTCGTGGTCATTTTGTAAACTAGGTCAGCCATTAGATTGTAGAGGAATTTATAATTGCTTGCAGATGAGAAAACAGAGGATCAAGAAGTTAGGTATCTCGTTCAAGGACCCACATCTAGGCCAATTCTTGGCAGTCTGACTCTAGAGTCTTTGCTTTCAATCCTTATAACTTGCTGCCCAGATGAGGAACTGGCCTTGATCTAAGGTGATAGAAATCCAGTCTGGATATTTTCTGAACTTTTTCCAGCCCAAACAGAGCCACCTAAGTGGTTTCAGTTTCTTCAAATTCTTTCTCATAATTTGATTGATGAGAAAGTGAGAGTTCTGGTTTTAAACATGGAGATTTGCAAACCTCTGTGCAGCGTTTGACCATGAAGCCATGCCTCCCATCTTGAGGGATGCCTTGCCTTCTTCCCTTTCCATGGAAGGGAGTATACTCCAGCCTTGGCCCAAAGCCATGTACTAAGCACTGGGTTTTAGGTCTACAGAGAGCTCCCTGGCAGATAACCTGCTGTGCCCTGCTTGCGGGTAGAGAGGAGGGTGCCCAGGTCTCTCCCACTGATAAAAACATTCCAGACTACATGTGTAAGCCTGTTTCCTCCTTACCCCAAACTTAGACTTAGTAATTGCCTCATAATTCAGACAAGGAAAAATGAAAAGAAAGGCAACCCTTCTTCCCACAAAAAAGCACAAAAATCAACATATAAACAAAATAAACATAAACATATAAAAATAAAGATATAAACAAAACTCCATCTACCCTTTTTGTATGAAAATAAGCTTTTTGTGAAAAAGAAAGTAAGAGAGTGTGTGTGTACAGTGTGTGTATAGTGGCAGGGGGGTGAGGGGGAGTCATAAAAACTTACGGGGTCTCCGTCCTCTCCCCTGTGTCCTTTGCTGCCTTTCAGACCTTGAGAACCCTGGGAAGAAAGAGAGAACAATAAATTATAGTCACCGCCCCCCACTATCAAGTCAAACTTGTGAAATCATTAGGCATTCTAAGCAAGTCCCTTCCTTCAACTTGGTTGCAGTTTTTGCAGATGTGGCTGTGAGTTTGGGGAGAATCTGACAACATCTGGAGCTGGCTTTTGTCCTTGCACTCAGCTCTGAAGCCCCTCTGCAGAAGGCGACAGTCCTGATCCTTGCGGGAGGCTGACCTTTGGAACCCACTAGCAGATGAGGCCCATAGAGCCACACCTGCGCCTGAGTGATTTGCAGGGAGGACAGTCGTGCCAGCCACAACCCTTTTAGCAGACAAACCTATAACATTTCCAAAGGGATTATTTTATTTTGTTCTGCTATTTTGAGAGCTCAAGGAAGAATAGGCACTTCCAACAACAAGACTGCATATATATAGTGGCTCCAGTGGCGCAATCGGTTAGCGCGCGGTACTTATAAGACTGCATATATTTTAATTGCAGTCATCTCTCCCTTAGCCACATGTGGTTTAACTGTGTCATGGCTTACCTGTGGCAAACATTTCATTTGAGTTTGCTTCCCCCCCCGCCCCTAACACAGGCCCAGCTGGCTGATCAGTATACTGGGGGGGTTGTGCTTCAGGAACATAATTCTAATATTGACCTGAGCAAAGTAATGGAAAAAACTGTGCGAAACAAAACATCACAGTGCAGTAAGAAGTTCAATATAAATTATCCTTCCATAAGGATGGACAGTGCAGAACTCATGAGAAAGCATTGTTGATCTCTTTTTTTAACGAAAAACTTCATTTTTATTGTGATACCTAAAATCCACTTGAAACGTACATAAAAGTGTATAAAATATGAGTGTATAGTTTATTTTAAAGTAACTTTATAGAATAATCTCATAATTTTTATATATAAGGTATATGTAGCCACCACGCAGGTCAAGAAATAGAGCATTATTGGTCCCAAGCACAGCGCCTGTCCTGAGTCACAATTCACCCCGGCCCCTCTCCACAAGGGCACTCCTGACTTCTGATAATAGTTTCTTGCCTTTTAAGAATACTTCACCAGTTAAGTATTCCTCCCTAGATACAATAACTTTTAATAAATGGAACTTTACTACATGTATTCTTCTGTGTTTTGCTTTTCTTTTGGTCCTTACCTTGTTAGTAAAGTTATTCATGTTGTTGTGTATAGCTGTAGTTCATTAATTTTCATTGGCATATTTTATTGAAAATATCATGACATATTTATTCATCCTATTGTTGTATAATATTTTATAATTTGTGTTTTAAAGGGCTATGAATCTGCAATGCTATGATCGTTTTGTGGTTCAATCTCATTCCGTGCTGATGAAGCACAACTCTTATTTATTTATTTATTTATTTTTAAGGCAATAGGGTCTCATTATGTTGCCCTGGCCGGTCTTGAACAATCAAGTGATCTTCCCACCTCAGCCTCCCAAGGAGCTGGGATTACCAGTGCAAGCTACTACACCCAGTTTCATCTCCACTATTTTTTACTTCTTACTGTCTTTCAAACTTTCTAAAACAGGTACAAAAGTATAAATTGCAAAACCAAGAAGCAACATTGCCAAGGGTATATAAGAGAAAAGGGAGTTATTCTTGCTAGCAGTATCAAAAGTGAGCTCTCCTGACCTGGATTTTATACCAAAAAAAGTCATATGAAATGTCCAAAGGAATTCCAGTAGCACGGAGTGAAGATTGTAAATTCAATCACTCAGTCTCAGTCCTACCCTTACCAAATCAAAGCACATTAGATAAAATAGTATCACAGGTGAGTGGCACCTTCATGGCTTGTGGTCCTTGGGTCCCATGAGGTCCCAGAATTCCTGGACATTTGCAGAATGTATAGCAGCAAGTCCTCTCTGCAATGTTTCCCTGGGGAAAAAAAATTAAAGCTGAGTGAATAAAAATTGTCAGAAATTTTATTTCATAAGAATTGTATTCATACAAGTCATAATCCACCACCTACAAGCCCATCTTCTCCCTTTGGATGAGGGCTGCAGAGAATAAGAGGTGCTTTCTGAATTTAACACTGCAGAGAGGGTACCAGGCACTGCACTGGCAACATCGCCTCTCCAAAGGAAATGACCTCTGTTTATAGACAGGGCACCCAGTATGTGGATGGCCATGGCCCAACTTTGCCTAAGACTTGTTGGTTTCTGGTTGACAGTCTTCTGTTTCCTGGAATTTCTGCAACACAGTTGGGGGTTTTTAAATTCAGTTATGAGTTGGTTGGTTTTTTAGTTCCTTATGCATTCATTTAGTGAGATGACAAAGAATGAAAGAACACGCAGAAACAAAATACTATGCTGTGGTCTTCCACACTTTTTTATATACTAAGGACCATGCCCTTAATTTAGTAGGGTAAAAAAAGGCAGTCTTTGAAAGTTCTCATCAAGATTCCAATTTAGTTCCCATGGCATTATGAACAACTGGGGATTTTGTTCAACAACTCACCAGGTACTGTGAGAGTTTTTTGCCCAGCTCTCTCGTTCCAATAGTCAGATGAGTCTGGTAATTGAATCCTTTTCCAAATTCAAAGCTAGAAAACTCATGATGAGCAGTTGTGTTAAGGGACACTACCAGCAGAGCATCAAGTCCTATGCGGTAAGAACCACAATATAAATAAAGCAAAGGGGTTGTACATGAAAAAGAAGAAGGCATAGTAATTCTGCTCAGTGAACATGATTTAAAGAATTGAAAAGGGGAAAAAACAAACATAAGAGGAAGGAGTACTCCTGACATGTGAAGAAACTAACGGTGAATTTGCCTGCATTTTATGAATATGCACCAGCTCTGGTCCCTGACTTTTGCATGAAATCCCCTGATAAAAGTATTCAAGAGAAACAATTTACAAATCTATAGAAAAACACTAACAGAAAACTGTGTTCCACATCTTACCACCAATGTTGGTGCAATTCTTGGACACTGGAAAGTGATTTTTAAAAAAGGGCATTATTCATGAAATAATGAATAATATTCATTCAATAATAATAAAATAAAAACTTCAGAGAGTTTTTCTGAATTTTTCTAAATGTAAATTAATGATAATTCTCAAGTTAATTCCCAATTCCAAACACCCCTGGGAGGCCAGACCCTGAGAACATGAGGAAAACCCAGGGCAATTGTCTCAGCTGAACTCCTGACCGCATCCAGTTCATTCATTAATTCATCTATTCACTCATTAATTCATTTACTAGTTCATTTACTTTATTCATCTTTTCAGTAAGCAAATTTTTAAATTATTAATAGGAGCCTATTATGCATTAATCATTGTATAATACAGAGATACAGATGAGTAAGTCAGGCTTACTTCTTTCCTTTCCAGAGTTATTGGTCTAATGGAACAGAGGGTCGAGAATTGGATAGCTGCTCTGAGAAACATCAGGGTTCTATGAAAGCCTAGAGGAGAAGCTCCTAACCCATTCTTGGAGAGTCATGGAAGGTTTCTCAGAAAAATTGATGTCGAAGCTGATTCTAAAGGATAAATGTAAGTTGGCCAATGGAAGGAACCAGAGAAGGAAGACGGAGAGAGTACCTGGGGAGGAAAGGAAACAGAGGAAGCTCTAGGCAAGGACAGAGAAATGAGGCTGTAAAGTACATTGGAGGCCAGGCACAGTGGCTCACACCTGTAATTCCAGCACTTTGGGAAGCCGAGGTGGGTGGATCACCTGAGGTCAGGTATTTGAGACCAGCGAACTGGTCAACAACATGGTGAAACCCCACCTCTACTAAAAAAAAAAAAAAAAAAGTAGTCAGGCATGATGATGGGCACCTGTAATCCCAGTTACTCAGGAGGCTGAGGAGGGAGAATTGCTTGAACCCAGGAGGCAGAGGTTGCAGCGAGCCAAGATTGTGTCACTGCACTCCAGCCTGGGCAACAAGAACAAAAATCCATCTAAAAAAATTACATATATGTATAACCATGGAGGAAGAATGGTGAAAATAGTTTCATATGCCTGGAATGCTGAATATAAGAAATAATTTGGCTGAGCACGGTGGCTCACTCCTGTAATCCCAGCACTTTGGGACGCTGAGGTGGGCAGATCACAAGATCAGTAAATCGAGACCATCCTGGCTAACACGGTGAAACATCATCTCTACTAAAAATACAAACAAATAGCTGAGCGTGGTGGTAGGCACCTGTAGTGCCAGCTACTCAGGAGTCTGAGGCAAGAGAATGGCATGAACCCGGGAGGCAGAGCTTGCAGTGAGTCGAGATTGGCCCACTGCACTCCAGCCTGGGTGACAAAGCAAGACTCCATCTCATAGATAGATAAATAAATAAATAAATAAATAAATAAATAAATAAATAAATAAATAAATAAAGGCTGAAATTGGAAGCAGAGGCCAGGTTCTGCAACGCTCCCAGGCCATGTCAAGGAATTTGATCTATATTCCAAGAACAATGAGAAGGTATTGAAGGGATCTGTGCAGAGAAAGAGACACGCCAAGCAATAAAACAGATCGTATTGTGGCCTTTAGTGAGGTTTCCTGTGGAAGCTGAACCCTAGAAGCCAGTCTGGGCTACACCAAGGAATTCTTAAACAATGCATCTCATTTGACAATTAGTGGAGTCTTCCATCGCTGCATCCTACTCTCAACTTCTGCATTGAGCTTCCGGCTCAGTCTGAAGCTATGACATGGACAGAAAATATATAGTGAGAAGCGCTTTTCCAAATCCATGTTGCTATCTTTCATATGGAAAATAAGAAACAGTAGGAGCTGTCTCGGGTCAGGTTCTCTAGAACTGGAATCTGAGAGAGGATTTTGTATGTATGTGGTATCTGTATTGAGAGAAAGACCAGGAAAGGGAAGGAGATGTTGCAACTAGGAATACATCTCAATAAAGTCTTAGCCTTTGCCTGATTCATGAGGGACTCTGGAGTGCAAATTGTACTGGAGTTGATCCATTTGAGCAAGAGTGCCAGATTTTTGTATCCCTATATCATAGTTGCCCCCCACCACCACCAGCGTGCAGCATGGTAACCCCACACCCATTCCAAGCACACCCAGGTATATGGTTCAGGTCAATCAAGGGCATATGTCTATACAGAAGGTCATAAGTCTAAGTACTTGGCCATAGCATTTGCAGCATTTTGGGGAGGAGTGTGAGGGCTGGTCAAGAGGGGATTAGACGAGGTATCAACAGCCTCTGCTACAAGTAGCCAGGCAGATCTCAACATCTACAGCATCTGAGTAAAGGTAGAGACTTGTTAAGCACATTCCATGCTTCACTGTTTAAATTTTCAACTCAGCCGGGTGCAGTGGCTCATGCCTGTAATCCCAACACTTTGGGAGGCCGAGTTGGGCAGATCACAAGGTCAGGAGATCAAGACCACCCTGGCTAACACAGTGAAACCCCATCTCTACTAAAAATACAAAAAATTAGCCAGGCGCCTGTAGTCCTAGCTACTCAGGAGGTTGAGGCAGGTGAATGGCGTGAACCCGGGAGGTGGAGCTTGCAGTGAGCTGAGATCGCGCCACTGCACTCCAGCCTGGGCAACAGACCAAGACTCCATCTCAAAACAAAACAAAAAAAAAATTCTACTCAGTACCTGCTTAGCCTGTCTGATTGATTTTCAAGCATTATGTTGCTTTCACTCTGGAGACCGTCTGAAAAAATAAGCAGCACCTAGAGAAATAAGAAAATGGTGTGGTGTAAAAGCTACATATATAATTGGGGAATGAAGAGAAAATGGAAGAATGTGGAGATGGGAGATAGAATGTAATATGGATACCTGGCCCCAGGATGCAGATTTATTCTTAAATGTGTCCCAAAGAGACTGCAAGAACTGTGCGTTCAGATGAGTTGGCCCACTGACATTGACTTGCAGCAAGCTGTCAAACACCGCTTTCTGATAGATCTGGAACTTGGCAGGGGATTCTTGGTCATTGTTCACCTTAAATGCCAAACTCTCCTGCACCTCTGTGCCAGCCCCACAGTTCACCCCCCTGATAGAGCTGATGTCTTCTAAGATTCCTGGGAGGTAGGATTCCAGCTGGGGGTGGCCCTGGAACAAAGGCTGCCCCTGCACATGAGTGGAGATGTCAAACCCAACCACTATGTCCATAAAGCAATCTGGAAACCAAGGGAACAGAGTCAAGATTAATGAGTAGACAGGAGTAAGGAAGGAGAGACAGGGCAGAAGAAATGAGCACTGCCATGCCCCAGAGCTAGAGGGTCTCTAGTCTCCAAAAAGTGTTCAAGAAGGAAGATATTGGCTGCTTTATCATATGCATATATGTGTGTATGTACATCACATATATATATATATGATACCAACATATATCACAGGGGTTTTCTCTGTCCCCTTTAAAATATTAAAACTTCCAATAGCTATTTGAAGTTCAAACTATAGTTTAGTCTCATCCTCAGTGACTCTGTTGTGTGTGTGCCACGCATGTGGGCATGCATTTTAATGGTGACATATTTTAATTCATATAATCAGAATACATTAAAGTTTTGAGCTGTCTTTTCAGATTATTTAAGTTTTAGAGATCACAAACACAGATGGCTGTAAATGCAGGTAGATAAGATAGATGATTCAAGTGGGCAGAGTGTGAGGAAAATAAACTCGAGAACAATGACCCATTTCTGGGTCTGTTCGCTGTTCAGTTCCAGCTGAGAGTAGCTCTGTGGGAAATGGGGCCTAGTGTTGTCAGATATTCTGATTTTTCAAAGAGGAGCCTGATGTCTACATTTTCAATGTAGAACCTTCAGTGTGAATGCTGTCAACTAATTTAGCAACTCATCAACACTGGATGCAACAAACAAACTGCAACTGCAAGCTGCCAGTTGGTTACTCTGATCCTGCCCAGTTACTCATTTTACAGATGAGGAATCAGTGATGTGTGGAGGTTGTTGCCACCGAACCAGAGTTAGAACTCTGGCTTTCTGATTCCAGGCCCAGGGCTCTTTCCACCACTGTAATCTGCCTCCACTTGAGCACCACAAATGGGACATATAAGATATGGAGAGTCTGGAAAGACTAACACATTTTGTTAAAGAAGTGACTTCAATCGTAACACCTCTAGAAATGTAAGAACTCTAAGGAATTTCTGCATGTTGTGCAAATTCCACAAACCGTTATCATTCGCTACTGTTTCCTTACATGCTGTCCTCCCAACCCCTAGCCTCAAATTTAGAGAAGCTGAGTCCCCTGTGGCCAATCTCAGCTGGAGCTGAACGGTGGCATTCCTGTGAGATGCATCATTGTTTTCCAGTTCACTGTCCTCATACTCTACTCACTTGACTCATCTCCATTACCCCCCTGGTCTTTGCAGCCATGTGCCTTTGTGACCTCTGGCTTAAATAACCTCCAAGGACAATTCAGATCGTCAGTAGCCTATGATTATATGAATGTAATCATTAAAAGAAGAAAAATACACTGTACACACACACACACACACACACACACACCACGAGTCCCTTACAAGATGGTTTAACAAAGGTACAATAGTAAAACTTCCAGTCAGCAAATGTTTATTTTACTGACTTCCTGCTGATGCAGGGCATTTACTAGGAGGACAGAAATAGGAGACAGAGATCTAGGTGCTAAAAGGAGAATAAACACTGGATTGCTGTGAGGGAACAGGGCTGACCAGAGGACACAGCCTTTGAGGGAGGCTGAGTTATCCAAACTTCCTGGAAGCAGAGAAGTCTCGTATCATTGTACCATAAGTGAGATATTCTCACTAAATATATGTTCTAAATATATGCTCTGCTAGAGCTAGCCCATTAGACACCCTTGGGAAATGGAGAAATGAGGTTTCCATGGAAGAAAACCAAACAAGGAGCACTTATTGGTTTTCCCGCAGCTCTGGCAAATTTCACGGACGATCCTTTTTCTCACATCCACATTCTTTAACTTATCAAAGTCTTGAAAAGTGATTATTTTTTCAGAATTGCCTGTTATTGACAGAAGCTGTTCCTTAGACACATCTCCTATGCCCAAAACCAGGACACAAATTCCAAGGTCCTTCAGGGTTTTTACTGCATCTGCCACATTATAGTGAGGATCTCCAGATGTGATAACAACCAAAGTTTGGGGGACACCAGCATTTCTTCTCCCACCAGCATATAGATTAAACATGTTGCTCACTTTTTTAAGGGCAAAGTCAATTCTCGGAAACCCACTGCTCTTGGAGACATTCTGAATTTGATTCTTCCACTGGGTTTTAGTCAGAGAGTTTTTCAACTCAATAATACTCTGGTAGTTGCTTCCAAATTGAGCCATACCAATTTTCATTCTTTGAGACTGAATGTCAAAATTATCAATTAAGTCTGACAAGAAAGTTGTCATGGTAACAAAATCTGAATTCGATACCCTGTCAGAGCCATCGCAAAGGAAAATCACATCAGCTTCCTGAAGACTACAGACTGCAATAGAAAAAAGAATAAATTATTTTCCTCATGAATCATTCTAAATTTTTCCTTTCCTCATATACTTAAATTGCTTTACTAAATACTTCAATTGCTTTACATTAGCAAATTGAGATAAGTTAACAAGAGAAAGAATCACTGATTGATCCTCAAAAAGAAGAAAAAATAGCAAGAGGAGGAAAGATTAGAGAGTTTTTTCAAAGTTTAATTATTTATACAATCCATTTGAAAAGACACTGAAAGCTAATCAGAGAAAGAAAGTAATAAGTTTGAATAAATTTCATGTACTCATTAAAAGGTTATTACAAAGGCTAGACATCCCTTCAAAACACCAAGATTGGGACATTTAGCCCATCAAGATAACAGTACTTACTTACTGTACTATTATTAGTACTCCTATTACTATTCATGTTATCACTTTACATCCATATTGAGGAGTAGCATTTTAAAAATGCTTTTGGCACATAATAACAACATTAATATTCACAACCACCTTACGACTAATTATTCTAATTTTATAAATATAGAAATAGGATTTAGAGGTTAAGTGATTCATATAAGAGCACACAGTTACTATGGAGTGGAGCTGGTATCTGGACCTCTAGATCCTTTTTACCCTTAAATTTAGCACTTTTTTCTACTGCAATGCTTTTTAAAAATACCATGACTCAAATGTTAGAATTTCTCAGAAGAAGTGTGAATGCCTAGTAAATAGAGCATACGGTCAACTCCCTGAAGTCCAATCTGAAATGTCCCAAAATCGAAGGGACATTTCTATACTCACTTCCAACCAAACTCAATGGCTGTGGTAGGAGCAGCACTACGGTGATTACTAAAGGTAATTGAGACAGTAGGTTACTCACGGTCACACAATTCCTTGTAAGTGTGGTGTGGCAGACACACAGACGGTGGCTGCCTGGATAGACCTGCAAGGAAGAACTTACTTCCCAGCTATGGGAGTATGGGCAGGCAGTAGACAGCTTCTAGCTGTCAGCACTTTCAGGGTCTGACTCACTATAGAGAGATGCCTTGCCAAAAGTCATGCCCTTCTTAGGGCCACCACGTCCAGGCACAAAGTGGGAAGGGAGTTCTCCCTCAGTCCCAGCTGTTTCAGGCTGATGCTGGACAGCTCTCATGGGCAATATTTGCTTCAGAGCTCTCTGCTAGGTTTGGAGCTTTGTTTAGCTTATGTCACTATTTTGAGTTATTTGGTCCATCTTGCTTTCCCTATTTATTTTACAGGTGTGGATTCCTAATAAACATCTTGCATCCCAAACTCCATTTCAGCACTACCTCAAAAATGTAGCCATGGGACATGAGAATAAAACAGCCTTCACACTCCTAGGAAAAGACTGTAGTCTTAGTAATGTACTAGCTTTGGAGGACACCCCAAACAAATGCGATTAAGCCTGCCTGCAGAGCTTGTAGTCTTGTGACAGATACAGGTAGGAAAACAGCAAACATGTGTCAATTGCTACCACTTGGAAAATAGAAGGTGTGAGAGTTGGGGGATACAGTGGGGACATGAGGTCAGGTTTTGGGCCAGGAAACTAGCACACAAAGACTGAAACTTGACAGAAAAGTGAGATGTAGGCAGGCACAGTGGTGGGCTGGAGTGGTCATGGTGGGCAGGATAGTGTGCACAAAGATGTGGAGGAATTTCAGAAGGACGGGGTAGATTTGAAGAGGAGAGAGGTGATCAGTGAGCTTGGGGAGGTGGGTAGGGGCTAGATAGAGCTCACGAGTTTGGAAATTGTTCCAAAGGCACAGGGAGGCCTCTAAAAAAACAAAAAACAAAAAACTGTAAGCAGAAGAGTGACCGCATCCAGTGTGTAGGAGAAAGAACACTCAGTGTTAAGTGGACTGGCAGGTGTCAGGACTGAGGGAGGGAAGCCTGCGCTTCAGGGTGAGAGTCCAGGGAGAGGAAGGAATGGGCAGAAGAACTGGGGTGGTCCTGCTGTCTTGAGAAAAATCATAATTTTCCTTGGGTGAAGATGATACCATCATTCAATATCTGAAACCAAGAAGATGAATTAATTGTTTACTTAAGTAAGGTAAAGCTATGGTGGTCAGGCATAGTTTTATTTAGCCAAGCAAATGCTGATCTGACACAGGATTTGAGGGAAGGTTTTGTCTGGAGTTGGACAAGTTACAAATATGGAAGTGGGTTAATGTCAGTTTTAGAAACATGATTTGTATTAGTTACAAAAGTGAGCTTCTTATTGGTAGAAAGGAAGGAATAAACGAGGAAAGAAACAAGAGAAAGGAGGGAAGAAGGAAGCAAAGAAGAAAGGAAATTCAAAAGTTGATTATTTCATTTGCCAGATTGGGAGGACTGGGTCAGTACACAAATCACAAGAATTCGGACCTTCCAATTAGGCACAGCAGCCCTTCCTGGGTTACTTATCAGTCTCTACTGCTTTTGAGACCACAAGTGGCAAATCTCACCCTGTCCTCACTTAAATGTGATGTCACCAGCCTACCAACTTCGATGGTAGCTGGTAATCATCTCAGTTCCCTTCCCTCCCTGTTTCTCTCAGCCAGCTTCCATTACCCCACATTCAACTCTCATATCCTGCCCTCTGTTCTGGTGGCACTTACACAGAAAAGCACATCAGACCACTTGAATTTTGATGTCTCTCTAGAATGCCTATGATCCCATTTAGAGGGCCTGGATATTTGAAGACAAAAGTCTATCCATTTAAACCATGAAACTTTCCACTTGAGTTTGGCCTGAAACTGATGTCCAGTGGCTACACTGAGACCATTAACCAAATGGAGCACGATGAGCAGCCATTACATGGGGTAAGGTGAATACGACCCTAAGAAGAATTTCTTTCTGCCAGAAAAAGGCAACAGAGTAGCAAAATGCCAGGGAATGCATCTGGAACTTTCCTGTATAATCTCTTCAGTGCATGCTGTGGTGGGAAGGAAACTTTGGGATCTTGTTCAATCAACTCATTTCTTTTAGAGATGAGAAAACTGATAGCCTGAGCAGAGAAATGTTCAGTCCATAACATCCAGGCAATCGGAGACCTGAGACTTACGATCTACTTTTTATTTAAATTTTTATTGCTACCCCCATAGAAACTTTAAAAGTAACAACTTACCTTCTGGTGCTTCAGTATACATACTTTCTTGAACAAGTGTGATAACATCTTTCAGTTTGTCAAAATTATCTACATAGATAGTATTGTTTTTATTCCCTGCCATACCCTCAAGTTCCTTTTGGTTGGCCTTTCCTACACCCACTGCAAAGATGGTGATGCCTTTGTCTCTCAGTTCTGATGCTGTGTCATTGAGCTGATCATGGTCACGAGATTTCCCATCAGTGATGACAATCAGCATCTGCTTCACATTTTCCTTGATGCGGCTGCCATGCTCCTCTGTAAACAGGGCATTTGCATGCTTGAGAGCCTTGGCAGTGTAGGTGTTCCCTCCAGTGTCCCTGCGCATCCTTAGATTCTCAATTATTGCTGATCTGTTTGAGTACGTATTAAGGTAGAAAAGGATGTTAGGTTGGTCAGAGTATTTGAGGGCTCCAAACTGAACTCCGTTTCTACCAACATCTGCTTTCTTCACCAAATGGATAGTTAGGTTAATCATGTGATCTTGATATTGTTTTTTTAATGCTACCTGAGTGATCCAGCACAAACACAACGTCTAGTCCTGTAATCCTTTTACAATCTGAAAGAAGACGAAAACAGGAGTCACAAACTTTCTGCAGTGCATTCTACACAGGGTGCTGAGAAGGGAAGCAAACTAGCATTTGCTGTGAGTCTACTATGTGTCAGACACTACATCTCACTTAGTTCTTAGAGGTGGCTGCTGCCATTTTATAGAAAAAAAAAAAAAAAAAAAAAAGGCCAAGGCTCAGAGAAGTGCAACTTGCCTACATCATGACTCCAAGGACATTTGTACCCTATCTATATCACTCCAGGATCAGTGGTCCTTATGCCACACCACTCTATTTTGCTATATCTCATTAGGACTTGTAACGTCTTTTACTAAGCAGGCTTTCAACTGAAAGGCAATGTTAGAAGCTAGTTCAACGTCAATGTAATGGTAAGACATACTGATGTTTGCCAAACTGACCTGCTATCATGGAAAGCTCAGGAGCTCACTGTATAACTTGGTGGTTTTACCCTACTTCCTCTGGCTCCAGGTATCTTTGGACCCTCGGGTACACAAACCATCCCTGTGTATCATGTCTCTCTGCAGTTATTTATGCTTTTCTCCCTGACGTTTTCAATTAGAACTCAGAAAGGAGTGGCCCCAAGTAGGAGGAGAGCAAAAACTCCTATCACTTCTTCCCTGACCCCAAACCCTCCTCCACATTATAAGACAAGTGACTGTTTTGGCTGGCTTTCCGAAGTGTGGACTCTTTCCCCACTCTTTTCCTTCCCTCAATAACTTATGCACATGTATTCCAAAGATTTGCTTTCTCCACTTTCCACCTGCCTAGCTAATTGTCAACTCTTATTTCTAATAATAAAGTCTTAAATTTTCTAAGTTGCTGATACTGTGAATATCCCCAGGTTGTATCTGTAAAACCCTTGGTCAATGACCCACTCAGAACTGGTGACTAGTCATGACCTGATACTTAGGAGACAATCTAATGCATGAGTCAGATGAATTTCAGGTTATGCTGTAGACAAGACCTCCACATTTACATTTATCAAAATGAAGAAATGCCAAGAAGAGCCTTGCAGGTTTCAAAGTTGAAGCTATAGCCTTTAGGCACACCTCCCAACATTATCAAGAGTTTTGGAATCACTGCCACCTTTGGGGGAAGAAAAAAATTCCAATTAAGCGGTTACCAAGGAAACTTTAGAACTATCACCTAACACTTACATGTTTATAAGACATTTTGTTAAGTTTCTGGAAATTCCACATGCACAATTCTGATGAATAAAGTCCAATGAAAATCTCTATGTTGCCAGAGGAACAACACAAAACAAACTTACTTTGGTTTGTTTTCTTAGTTGTATCCAAAACACAGAAAATAGCACATGATAGATTTTAAAACATAGGTGTTTTAGTCTATGTGTGGATTGAGAGAAAGCTCTCATTCAAAAGACATTAAAATTGATAGGCTCAAACTGAAGGTTGTGCAGTACAATTTTAAAAGCACTACAATTTGTAAGAATAAAATGATGACCTCAAGTAATCAGAAAAGTGACAAATTACAATTTTCCAAAGGGATGGATACATGAACAGACAAATATAAAATATCCAGTTGATAGAGGTTAAGAATAATAATGTGAAGTAATGAAAATAAACTATCTTTAAGATACCCAGGGTTTTCTTGGTGGGTGGTGCTTAGGATACTAGATAAAATTTAACTAAAAGAAAGATGAAATTGTATTTCTAGTTATTTTCTGCTTAACAATGGCTACAGATAGCCAAGAAACAATTCTAGAAAATAATTTGGGATTCAAAACTGGCTCTGGAAAATCCAGGTATGTGGGTGTTAAACATTTGGAAGTTTAAAGTAAAATTCTGGGATCTTTTTGGAATATACTTGAAGTCACCAATGCCATACTAACTTGTGCCAAACTAGATGCCAAAATTGTTAGTCTGAAACATCCCTAGAGGTCACAGGTATTTTAATATAACATAAAGAAGACTAAAACTTAACATTAAAGTCCAGGCGGAGGCCAGGACCAGAGTGCCATATACTGTTTCTCATTGTAAAGTCAACAGCTCACATCCTTGAGTCCTGACAGATAACAGGGGCACTTACCATGGAGAGCACACACACGAAAGACAAGTTTCCTTTCTAGTGCCTTCAGATGATTGAAGTTCTCAATGTGAAAAACTAGGCTGCCATCTGCACTGATCTCTTCTAGCTGAGATCTATTGGCATTGTATACTCCTACAGAGAAGACGGTCACATCTTTGCCCCGAAGAATTCTAGCAGGATCTCTCACATCATCCTAAGCTACTCCATCTGTGATGAGGATGAGAAATTTTTTGGCTCCCAAATGGGCCCCCTTTGAGTGGGTGAAGTATTGACCTACAAAATTTAGTACCTTTCCAGTGAAAGTGCCTTCATTGATGAGAGACATTCTATCAATTGCATCAGAAATTTCTTGCCGTGTAAAGTATCTATTGAGCTGGAACTCTTCCTTAGTTTTATCACTGAACTGAACAACGCCAATCTGGGTTTTGTCTGCACCAATTTGAATCTTAGTTAACAGATTTTTCATGAAGATTTTCATTTTCCTAAAATTTTCATTTCCTATACTCCAAGAACTGTCCACCAGAAACATGATGTCAGCCTTCATGACTTCACATCCTGCATGTTACAAAAGAAAAAAAGATCAGAAATAACCAGGTTGGAATGGTTCTCAAAAAGTGGCATTAAGGCAGAAACAAATGCATTAATGTGAAAACATTGAAAATTAACTCAAGCAACTGTTGTTACGTTTGAAAATTGTATTTGCTTCTTTAGTAGAAGCTAGTTGACTAGAACCCTGAAGCAGAAATGCAACTTCCAAAATGTGTATTTATTCATTCATTCATGCATGCATAACTCATTTATTCATATTTAATTAATTGATTCATAATTTTGAGGTGTATAAAATGCCAAGCATCCAGCCATGTGTTAAGGATGCAGTAGTGATACAAAAAAGGAACCAGAGCCAAAGCAATCAATTCCTTGCACTCATAGTACTAACACTCCAGGGTTTTATGTATATTCTGGAGAAACACAATTTCAAATAATTTTTAAACAGCATTATTTTCTGGGATAATTCTAAGTGATTTCATAAACACTATAAATCAATATTAGAAATTGAACAAAAAGTTTTTACTAGAGATAAGTGCTTCAGTAAGCACATACTCATTCAACATGGACTGTTCCTTTATATATAAACTTTAGACAGCCTGATTGGAAATGAACATATACATATGTACATATACACACACACATATATACACACATATGTATGTACATTCATTGTTCTATATATAATATAGACATATGTACATATATAAAACCAATTTCTATAATCTATTAAAAACAGTATTAATTCATGATACATATGTTTTGCATATATATAATATGTAAATATATTATCTTTAGCATATATCTTTTTAGTCTTAATCCCTTTTTCTATCTGTAATCTCTCCCTTCCTTCCTCTTACAGTTTCTCCCTCAACACTCTGAAGTCTATCCCATACTTCCTGAAAATAAACACAGCATCAGCCATATATTTAAAAAATGAAAAGATGTTAACTATTACTTAATAAATGTGTAAGGTCACATTCTGATCCACCAGGAGGACTATACTACCATTTTAAGATTCAAGCTGCCTCAGAACCATCTTGAAAGTCATGAGAGGAGTAATTGCTGAAGATGTTTGTAGCCTTGATAGAGTGGCCTTGACCACTGTGGTGAAGTGTGGAAGATTCTCTTCCATGTAACACATATAAAAGAAATAGGCTTTTACATACAGTTTAGTATTCACAGGATCTACCTCCTGGTATCTATTTGTGACAGAAACTACTTCATGTCCCTGAATGTCTATCTTTCCATTCTTCTATGTTAATAAAATTTTAGATAGGCAGATGATTGTCCATCTAAAGATTATATTTCCCAGCCTGCCTTGAAGCTAGCTGTGGTGTTGTGTCTAAGTTTTAACCAAAAGGTATGAGTAAAAGTGATCTGGTCACTTCTGGGTCTTACATTAAAACAGTTGAGTGTGGTAGGCTCCCTTGGTCCTTTCTCCCTTTCCATGGACAGGAGGTGATAAGAACCGGATCTTCAGTTTTGACCTAAAGATGGAAGCTATGTGTTGAGGATGGAACACATAGCCTCTCTACTAGACCTGGACTATTCACCCTAAACTATGATGTAAGAGAAAAATGAGATTCTGTGCTGTGTAGTCTGGGGTCTTTTCGCTATTGCAGCTTAACCTGCACCCTATTAATACACCGTGCCTCACTTCATCTGCATCTGCTCTGAGACTCGTTAGTGTTTTTCTAGCTCTGGAAGCTTTGGCTCCTTTGTTTTCCTGCTTCTCTGACAGCCATTTTATGACTCATTTCCTTGTCCACAACTTATCTCCTCCTCCAGGCATGATAGTGCTCAGGCTGACTACTTCAACTGCAACTACCTGAAGTGCAAGGGATATACTGTACCTCCCTAGATTGGTCCAGGACCTTCTCCCTTGAAAGGATCTGAGATACAACCTACTTTATGCTTCCTGGAATCCTTTTACTTTTCTTAGCATCAACTCCAGGAAACATTGGGGAATCTTTTATTCTTGCACTCTTTCTAAGACATCCTAAAGACCCAACTCTGTTACTGTCTGTAACAGGGAGGAAAATGAACAAAATTGTTACTTACTTAGGATTTTGTTATTAATGCTATTTATTTGCTTACTTATTTTTTATTTTTGTTTTTTAGTGGCTCAGGGAAAATTCAAACATGTGTTCACTTTAGTAAGTTCAAATAAGTGAGAATTCTCTTCCTTTCCTCATCAGTGAACACCTTAATCACTTTCTGCAACAGCTAACTGTTGTGTAGCGCTTACTATGTTCCAGGCACTCCTCTAACTGCTCCATGTGTGTTATCACCATTAAGCTTCACAATAAGCCTACAAACAAGGAAACCAAGGCAAGTAGACAGTAACTTATTCAAGGTCATGGCTAATCAGTGGTAAACTAGGGTGTGAACCTTGACTCTGACTCTAGCATCTTTCCTCTTTACCAGTAAATTAATGTGCTTCTCAGCAGGCAATATTTTCATGTGCTAATACTAGCAATCAACACATACCATCTTAACTAATAAGTGGTGTAAGTGGCCATTATTAATAATAGAAATAACAAACAACGAGATACGGAAATTTGCAAAATTGTTTCTCCTAACTTTTTGTACTTAATCTCTAATTAGAACAAAAATGCAAATATGTGTTTTTGTTATAAAGAAAAATGAACAATTATTACATATATACTTGATATGCATTTAATATAAAAATAATGGTCGGCATTTATGGTGCTCAACCTATAAGGATTCTCTGATGTAGGTGTTATCCTCATTTTATAAATGACAATGTTCCAGGCTCAAGTGGAAGTATGTGAGACAAACCCTAAGCTATCTAGAGCCAAAGTCCATTTCCCTTCCGCTGTACCCAAGTGTGCACACACAAACACTGTACTTCCCCTGTACTCATCTGTGTATGCACATACATAAACACACGCACACCTCACATGCAGAATAGAATCTTTTTCACTTCACAGTGGTGGGCTTTATCAAGGCCCCAACATTCTTAGCAATTTTCCCACTTATGACTTCCAAGATCGCCTTGGGGCAACTGTTTATAGAGAGATTCTCCAGTCTTGGCATTTGGTTTAAAAGTGAGGGGCTGAATCGCCCCATGGAGATAAAGGAAGCTAGCAAAATGTTATCCAGACAGCTGGTCACATCAGGCCTTGTCTCAGCCTGGCCATTAATCTGCCTAAAGCAATTGATGAAATGTGGAGAATAAAGCCTTTTTTGTTTTGCTTACCTTTTTCAGTGCAGATTTCACGAACAACTTCATTTTTTATGCTTTTCAAGGCGTCAAAGTTCTGCCCAAAGCTAACCCTTTCTTCTTTCCCAGCAATTTCTTGTAGTTCTATTTTATTAGCTGCCCCAATGCCAACTGCATGAATGGTGATTTGCTCAGCCCTTAGTCTCTCAGCAGGTTCCACGACTCTGTCCATGGACATCCCATCAGTCAACACAATGAGGTAACAGGGAACCTTGCTCATTCTATCCTTACTTCCATTTTTTATTATCTGTAGCATGTAATCCAGAGCTTTCCCAGTATAAGTTCTACCAGTTAGTTGCTTAATGTTAAAAATAGCCTTTCTTAAGTCAATGTCATTAGAATAGTCAGTGATATAAAATTCTACTTCTGTATTATCTGAATACTGCACAACTCCAACTCGGACTTTGTCTGGGCCAATGCTAAACATTTCTGTCGCTTCCAACATAAATCTCTTGATTTGCTCAAACTCTTTCTCCTGGATGCTGCTTGAGCCATCAATGAGGAAATGGATATCAGCCTCTTTGGTATCCACACAGCCTGGAAAACAAAGTGTATTCTCTGTAAATTAGAGAACCTAGAGAGAACTTTGCAAGAGGGTTTGTGAAGTAACATGAGGTTGAGGCATTTCTAAAGAATGAAGATTTCATTTTTACATAGAGCCTGCACACTTCATTAAGCACACTCATGCCCATTTTCTCCTTTGAAATGTACAACAACCTTGTGAGAAAATTGAAACAGGGCAAAACGTAGTGGTTTGTCTAAGGTCACGTAACCAGTAAATTAAAGAGTAAAGACCAAATTCCCGAGACCCAAGGCTCCAAGTTAGTTTTTCTAGCATTGACACTTGCCTTCTTAGACAGTTTATGTCCTATCATTTCTTGAAAAAAGGCATGGGATTGACGACCTTCTACTCTTACTTCACCAATAATCTCTTCTTCCCAGAGCAACTAGAACAAGATATTTAAAGCTAAACTTAGATCACATTGTTCTTCCTCTTAAATGATCTATCATTGCATTTGGAACTTAAAAACTAAAACTTGGCCTTATTTTGTCTCCCGCTTTTCTCTCTGACCCTATTTCCAGCAATTCTTCATCTCACTCACTGTGCTCCAACCACACTGGGCTTCATTCTGTTTTTAGAATGTGTCCCTGGGTCTTTGCACGTACCCTCCTCTCTTCTTGAAATATTATTTCCCCCAAATATTCACATGGCTGCTTCCTTCTCATCATGGATGTTATCAAGTCGTCTCTTAAAAAAGGTCTTCACTTCCCCCTGTCTAAAGCACACCTGTCATTGTCTATCTTCTCACAGTGTTTATTTTATGTTACTTTCTGAAGTTACCTTCTTCATTTGTTCATGAGCATGGCCTGTTTCTTACCACAGAATGTAATCCATGAGGACAAAGACTTTGTTTATTTCTCTGCTTCTGCCCAGTAGGCCTGGCATATCATAGGAGTTTGATTTGTTTTTTTTAATAAAATACTTCTCAATGTTCCTTCCTTTGTTAAGCTGAATCTATGAAAAACTACTTTTGTTTTCTTAGCAGTCTGTTTACTACTTTATGTAGTCATTCATAGAAACCGGTTAAGAGAAATAACATATTTTCAAAATTTTGGGTTGTGTTTGTCATTATCTGGTTTTCTTGACAGCTCTTAGGTAATTTGTAGCTATTGACACTACTTCAGCCCACAGCAGGTGCTCCTTAGGAAATCGGATATACTGAAAAGAAATCTGACCCTGAGAAATGAACTATAAAATCAATACATAAAGCATTAGGGCAAAGATAAGTGGTTATCTGCAGAAGACAGGATTGATCCCAGGCCAACAAAACTTGACAGTAACCAGAATGCATTAATTTATATATCTAATAAAGAAGAATTAAGTCTTGAGCAAAAGAAAGGTAGTGGTGATCAGCAATGAGGGAGAGAAAAATGTGAGTAGGTAACTGCAGCAATGCCCATCCATCCCTGCCTAGGGCTGTGCTATCTAATACACTAGCCACTAGTCACATGTTGCCATTAAATTGTAAATCTAAACTATCCAACATCAAATAAAATTAAAAGTCATCTCCTTGAATACACTACCTACATTTCAAGTACTTAACAGCTCCATATAACTAGCAGCTACCTTATTAGACAGCATAGACAGAGAATATTTCTATCACTACAAAATTTCAATTAAACAGTGCCAAAGAATGTGTCCCTTGGCTCAAGGCCTCACCTGTGCACTCATATATACAGATATATATAAAAATATAGATGTATGTATTTAATTTTAAAGTAGAAACATCTGCCCAATTGAATGCTACTAAACATTTCAATTATAAAACTATAATAACTCTCTTGTTCTGATTCCACAACCCCACGCAGACTTTTGATTACAATTTAGCTTCTAATTTGGCATGTCTATAGGGAGAGAATGTACCACTTGGAAGATGTGAATGTCCAAGTCCCTGGGCATTAATAGCTCTCATTTTTACGTAGAGAATTGTCATTCTTTTTCCATACATCAGTCGCTTGAGTTTGATTAATGTGAGTTTAGCCTTGATTTAATGAAGTTTTATGGAATAAAAAATGAACACTTACTATGTGCCAGATGTAGTGGATATAGCAGTGACTAAGCCAGATATAGATTTTTCTCTGAGCGTTGATCATTCTGAAATTGCAAAGCTGGCCACCACACTCTAGACCACAGGAACATCACTAAGGTGGTAGGTCTTAAATGTTGCTAGCCTGAGTTAATTAGGGAGCTCACTAAAATGCATGGGCCCAGGTCCTACCTTCAGAGACCAATCCAGTAGCTTTAGAGTGATGCTTGGGCAACTGAATTATTAACAAGCTCCTCAAAAGACTCTAAGTTTACAACAGACACTGTTGGTGTTTTCGCCTATATTTTCTCAAATCTCTTACCATTTTTATGCAAACTGGCTGCTAGTGCTTTGCTTTCACTCCCAATGGCAAATGCTATATCTGTGGGTGAGCTGCCCCTGAGTTCTGGAAACTTCTTTGCCTGGCACTTGAACCAGAAGTGTCCAGAAATTTACATTCCCTGCATGTGCTTAAATGTAAATTCTCTAGTTACATATTTTTTTTTTCCTTGCCTGGGACAACTCTGACGTTTGATATACACTGTCTCTAGAATGACACCATGGAATTGAGCTAACATTACTATCCATGGGACTTTTCTTATTGTCCTTTCCTTCCTATTCCCATTTCCTCATTTTCCTACCAATTTCCTTTTTTTTTCCTGGTTACGCTTCCTAATATATCAATTTCATGTGAATTGTTACCTGGCATCTGCTTCTGAGGAGCCCAACCTAAGTCAGGTACCAACATTTTAAAACAACTGGATTACTAAGGAGTTACATAGTGAGGCCTTGTGCCCTAGCTTTGGTCCCACATCTTCCCATTTACAATTTCTGTAATGACAATAATAGTTTTTTGTGGCATCACTGCAAACTCCTGAGAGAGACTATGCCACACATCCCTTCTATGTCCTAATAACAGTATTACATTGAAGCTGGTCTGAGTTTAACATTAGCCTTTAATATCATTGGAACATTAAAATTCCTTTCCATGTTATGTGCTGCCAAATTCCAGTTTCAATTTTCTGGAAGCATTTTCTCTACAGAGAAAATGTGTGAAGACAGCAGATATCTCAGAATTAGATAAGCTCAAAGTCATATTAAGTATCTCTTGGCATGTACTTTTGAAAAGAGCTCAGTAAAACTATAGCAGATTCACAAAGAATCTTAACTAGAAGATCCTTCACTGGAATGATAGAAGAAAAAAATAGGATCAAAATGTCAGATAATAACCATGACTGTGCATAAAAATACAGGTAAAAGGATGTCCCTGCAAGACTTTTACAAAAACAAAACATTGGCCTATATATCCAACAATTTAAGATATGTTTTTTTAAATATGGTATATCTATTACATGGAATATTTTTCTCAACCTAAAGGAATTGTTTCAAAAGAATATTTAAGGAAACAGACAAATGATCATCATATCAAGATGATGGAAAAGTGGGTAAGGCAGATATTACTAGTTATCTCCAATATCCATTTTCTCCTTCTTTACACCAATTGAACTGCCAGTTTTAACCTAGGTGCTTGACTTCCCCAAATAAAGGTCACATTTCCCAGCTCCCATTTTCATAACTTAGGTGTGACATGTGACCAAGTGCTGGCCAATGGGATATAAGCAGAAATGGTACACATAACTTTCGGGAGCATCTTTGAAGAAAAGGTGAAGAGCCCTGCCCTTTTTTTCTTCCCTTTTGTCTTTCTTGCTTTCTGGATGTGAGGGTGATGCCTGGAGCCATTATTTTGGACAACGATCCTAGGAATTAAGCCCATGAACAGCAAAAAATAATGTGGAAAAAGACAGGGTCTCTGACACTGTGGTGTACCAGACTAGCTCAGTCTGCCTACCTCTGGACTTACTTGTGAAACACAAAAAATAATCTTACCCTGTTTCAATCACTGTAATTTTGGTTTCTTCTGTGGTCACACCCAAATATAGTTGTAACTAATAAAACTTACCCAACTCTCTATGCCTATACTGTTCAGTATGACAGCCACTAGACACACCTGGCTATTAAAGTTAAAATGAATTAAAACTACATGACATTTAAAATTCAGTTCCTCCATCACACTAGTCACATTTCAAGTGCTTAGTAGCCACATGTGGCTGGTGGCTGGTGGCTGACCTAGTGGACAGCGCAGATAAAGAACATTTCCAGCATCACAGAAAGGTCTGTTGGACAGCACTGATATATACAATGTGATATCATTTTTAAAAACTCTGTGTCTGTGTGTGCATGAATGAAAGGAAGACAGAGAGGGAGAGGGGGTGGAGGGATGGGAGAAGGGAGGGAGAGAAAGAGAGAGGGATGGAAGAGACTAAAGACAACATGAAAAGTATTAACGGTTACAGGTGATTCTATTTTCTTGTGTATGTCAAGCCATACTATTATGGTATTTTATAATTAACATATATATTTTACATTTTATTGAGGTATGATTTACATGTTATAAAATTGATCTCTTGTAAGTGTATTGTTCGATGACTTTTGATAAATGTTTGAAGTTGTATGGGCATCACCAAAATCCAGCTTTAGAACATTCCCACAACTCCTGAAAGTTCCTTTATCCAATTACAGTTGATCCTCACTCCCCCGCTACTCAGTCCTAGGTAACCACTTATATTACTTTTATAATTAGAAAAGTATTTTTAAAAACATACCAGTTTTATCAAGGTTCCTTTGTTCAGCATAAGTAGAAATTTGGGACCATATTTCATTCTGGAGTTTTTTAAGGAACTTTGTACTATAAGTTTCTAAGTCTGCATAGGACTTCAGTATGGAAATTGTCTGTTCTGGAGGATAAGACACTATTTCTTGTAACTGGGTATTGTTAGCCCCTTGGTTGCTCAAGGCAAACACTGTAACATCTTCCAGCCAAAGGTTCAGTGCAGCGTCACGCACCTTATCATCTGATGGTCTGTGGGTGACCAGGACTGCAATCTGAGGCACTCCCTGTGCTCTTCTGCTGCCATATGACTCTGAGAAGCCGTCTCTTCTCATGTGCTCAATGGCAGCCCCTGTATTGGATTTCCCAACTTGGATGGAAAGATTCTTGATTTGCTGCTTAAATTCAGATTGGGTTGTGCTTGATTTAAGAAAAGAAATAGTCTTGGCACTACTGCTGTAACTTATCAGTCCAAGTCGCATGCAATTTTCCTTCACATCCATGGAGCTGGTAATGTTCTCCAGGAAGGTCTGAAGATGCCTTAAATTTCCTCTGGTCCCAAGTGACTCATCCACCAGGAACACGAGGTCAGCAAGTGAATCTTTCTGACAGGATATGGGGAAGGGAACTATGGAGAGAGAAAAAGTGTGAGGATTAGTATATAACACTGGCCCAGCGAGAGAAAGGTACTTTTTACATTGTCAAGCACATTAGTTAGGATAGAGGTAGTCATGATGGATGTAGACAGCATTGTTTTCTTTTAGTGAACAAAATATCAAAATTCTAAACAACACGTACAAGGTCGTTGACTTCAAAAGCTTTCCATATGCTGTTCCCTCTGTCTGAAGAATGCTTCTGATCAATTTCCCTACCACATCCCATGACCACCACCACTATTATCTCCATGACCACCATCACCACTGGTATGATCATCACCACCGCTGCCATCACTTCCACCTCCACCACAACCACCGCCACCATTGCCACCACTACCTTCACTACTAGTGAAGTGAAGGAACCACCATGTCCACCATTGCCGCTACCTTTCCCACTGCCACCCCCACTCTCAAGAACTGGGATGCAGGGATGAGTTAGCAGAAATATCTCTGATCACAGGAAGTTTACATTATCTGGGGAGGGTAGATAACTAGATTGTACTATTTCACATAGTAATAAGTGCTGCTAGCAAGGAAATAAAACAGGTGACTTGACTGACTACACTGTCGCTAAGGGAGGGTTAACTTACCTGAGACATGAAGAAATCAGGGAAGGCCTCTCTGAGAGGATCACATATGGGTTGAGAAATGACTGGAGAGAGGAATTCAGCCACGTGGAGTTCTGAAGGAAGAGGAATTCTGGCAGATAGAGCAGCAAGAGGTGGGAACAAGCAAGAAGTCCAGAGTAGTTGGAGTCCATGAGTGAGGGGAAACACTGATGGATAAGGCCAGAGGGAAGCAGGGCCCAGATATTCTGGGAGTCACATGATCTTATTTAAATATTTTAAATATCACTCCAGTTGCTGAGAGGAAATACTGAATTCAGGGATAATAATTAAGAAACAATGGTCCTAGTCCAGGAAAGAGATAAGGATTCTTGGGCAAGTATTACAGCTGCTAAGATGGAATGACAAGGATAGTTTTGATACATGACTTAGAGGTAGAACAGAAAGCTGGATAAATTGGATGTGAGTATTGACAACAAAAGAGGAAGTGGTGAAAACTCCTGGGTTTTTGGCCTGAACGACTGAGTGAATGGTGGTGGTGTCTTTTTTCAAGATAGGGAAGATAGTGAGAAAAACAAGTTACAGGGGGGATTTGTGTTCTGTTTCAGACATGGTAAGTTCGAGAAACTACTGAGTATTGAAGAGGAGATGCCAGGTAAGCAGTTGGTTATACAAATTTGGAATCTAAGGTAAAGTACGCCATATTCACATAAAACATAGACTCCAAGCACAGGTAGATGAACTGCAGGTATGGAAAGCTAGCCAAGAGATAAGCTCAACCTTGCCAAGAACTACCCATCTGTGAGTTCTGAGAAGGCAGAAAGTGTGTCTTACTTATCACTATCCTTCCAGTACCTGGTGCCTGGTGAGAGTTCAAAAATATTTATGGAATTAAAAATAATTCTCATAAATCTACCAATCTACTCTGAATCCCCCATAGTTAGCTAAACAAATTTCAAGAATGACCTTCTCAGGTCAGTATTGATTTGCAAATAGTTGTTACTATTAATAACAGTAAACAGTGTGCCAAATGCCATACAAGCCCCCTCACTCATATTATATGGTAGACACTATTATCCTTACTTTACAGGTAAGGAAACTGATGCTCAGGGTTAAGTAAGGGACTCAATGTCCTAAGTGGCCAAGCCAGGGTTTGAACTCAGACCTTCCTGACTCCAAAGTCTTTGGTCCTAAACTCTAAAAGTCCAGGATGAGACAACACAGTAGATGCAGGGCTCAACACAGCAGAATGCAGTCCACTGCATTGCATTACAGCACCACTGAGGGCATCCCCTCTTCTTCCTTGTTGAACACAAAATATGAACATGCACTAATAGTATCTCATTCTAAGGTTATCATTCTTCTCACTGAGTATCACTATATATCAGTTCACAAGCATTTATTGAATATTTATTGTGAGTCTCATACTGTAACAAGACTGTGAAGGAAAGAGAATAGACAATGATCCTATTTCTTTATCTATAAGATACTTACGTATTAATTCATTAAGAAATAGAACACCAGCTCATTGTCAAGCACTGTGCTTGGCACAAAGGATAGAGAGATAAGTTGTCAATCCTGCCCTCATGTGCTACCTGTTTCTTGCTCGGTGGTGGTGGGGAAGGAAAGGAGGACAAACACAGAAATGGATAGTTAAACGGAAAGTGCTGCTGTCATAAGCTGTGTGCAAGGAACTGAAACCCAAAAAGAAATTAGAAAGGAAAGATTCCAAGAGGAAAAGGATGTAGGGATGAGATTTATATGATGACAGGAGTTATTCAAGCTATAAGAAAACAAAGGAGTGCAATAAGATCGAGCTCTTGTCAGAAAAAAATGGCACAAGCAAAGGCAGAAGTGAGCAGGTATGATGTGTAGAAGTTTCCAATACTTCAACATGGCTAATCGTGAAAACCTAACATGAGTTGCAAGAGGTGAGGGTGGACAAATGTAGACCCACCTGGGGATCAGGCACCTCTTCAACCAAGGGCTTCCTTACCTTGCATATCAGCATCGATGGCTCCCTCCTTGTACTTGGTTACATCCTTGATGATCTGTGTCATGTTTTGGGAAAATGTGCTGAGGTCTCCGATTATCCGAAGGTTGAAATGGAAATGGGACGTGGCCATAGCCTTCAGATTTTCCTCAGAAGCTTTCTGCACTCCCACAGAGATAATTTTCACCCCGTCTTTCTGCAGGGCTTTTGAAGCCTCTTCCACTTCATCCTCAGACTCAGCCGAAGCCAGGACCACCAAAATTGGGGGAAATTGTTTCCTGTCTCTCCCATTTGTGGGTGTAGAGAAATAGGTCCTGTGAGCCTCCTGAAGAGCCTTTCCTATCTGCAGGGACCCACCAATGAACTGAAAGTTCATCTTGAGGTGGTTCAGCATGGGGCTCCTGCCTTTAAAGGTGTTCAGATGGAATTCACTGTGAAACTCATCGCTGTACTGGGCCAGGGCTACATGGTATTTGTTGGTCTCTATGGGAAGACTGTTGATCATTTTGTTGATGAATGTTTTGACAAATGGGAACGACTTAGGTCCCAGGTGATCGGAGCTGTCCACCAGAAACACAACATCTGCATACTCAGGGCCTGGCCCTATCAAAATAAAATAACAACAAGCAAAAACAAAGTTATCATTCAGCCTTTATATTTTACATCACAATACTTATTTAAGACTATGCCCTAGTGTTAAGTAGGGATGTATCAGAATCTGATTATTCTGATGTATCAGAATCCCAAGAAAAGTGTCTTTTGGAGGTCAAACAGAAGAAACGATAATTGCCTTTGCTAAAATGTCAAACAGAAGGGCTTTAGTAAAGTTAGCCAACAGATATACAAGAGACAATAAACTTCTTTCCTTTTTTAGTTCTGGAACCCCAAACTCTGATATTGTACCAACCCAGAAAGTCCCTGACTGGACTGGTTTGGTTGTGTCCCTACCCAAATCTCATCTTGAATTATAGCTCCCATAATCCCCACATGTCATGGGAGGGACCCAGTAGAGAGTAATTGAATCATGGGGGTGCTTACCCCCATGCTGTTCTCGTGATGGTGAGTGAGTACTCATGAGATCTGATGGTTTTATAAGGGGCTTTTCCCAATTTGCTTGGCACTTCTCTCTCCTGCTACCATGTGAAGAAGGACATGTTTGCTTCCACTTCCGCCATGATTATAATTTTCCTGGGGCCTCCCCAACCATGAGGAACTGTGAGTCAATTAAATCTCTTTCCTTTGTAAATTACCCACTCTAGGGTATTTCTTCATAGCAGTGTAAGAATGGGCCAAAGCCATCTGAGGGCTACAGCAATTTTTGGAAACATTATAGAGTAAGCAATTGTCTCAGGTGGCAGAACACAGTCTAAGACCAGGATTTCAGATGAAAGTGCTTGATTGAGGGCATGCAATGTAAGAGAAACAGGACAGGGAACAAGCAGAGAAGGCATGTCATCAGGTAAGGTCTAGCTTTGGCCTGCTCTGCAAGAGGCTCTGGAGCCTAAATTACAGCAGAGCTGTCCCTCTTTGAGGCAAGAGGGCCAGTTTTTTGTACTACCCTATTAGTCAGTCATTGGCTGCAGACCATCCCCAGAAGTTGGAGAGGAGCAGAGGGTTGTAGGCAGAACCTTTTAGTTAAGTGGGAAAGCTGAGAACAGTTCCCCTGAGAAAATGGGGCACAGCCATGAGCTGTTGCCAGCAGTATTCACAGTAGCTGGGAGGTGGGTGCACCAGCCAGACAAGAAAAGTCTGGCAAGGGAGATGCCAATAGTATCTACCTTAGCAGTCATGGTCAGCCATGCTGCTCTTGAAATTAGTAATGTGCTAGTAAATGTCTAACAACTGGCTCTCTCTTTCAAGGTAACTCAGAAATTCACCAGGAAATCTTAGAGTAACACAGTGACAATGCACAGTTAAAAATATTTCTTTGAATGATGTTTTTAGTAATTACAATAGAGTAGAAAAACCTGCCTTTCATGCATTCTCTCTCTTTTCCTATACAGACACACGTGCACACACACACACACACACACACACACACACCACAGTCGTGTGCTTCACAATGACATAATGACATTTCAGTCAACAACAGACTACATATATGATAGTGTCCTCATAAGGTTATAATTAAGCTGGCTGGGCTCACACTGTAATCCCAGCACTTTGGAAGACCAAGGTGGTAGGATCACCTGAGCCCGGGAAATTGAGATCAGCCTTGGCAAAATGATGAAACCCTGTCTCTACAAAAAATATAAAAATTAGCCAGGTGTGGTGGCATGCATATGTAGTCCCAGCTATTTGGGAGGCTGAGGCAGAAGGATTGCTTGAGCTGAGGGAGCAGAGGATGCAATGAACCGAGACTGCACCACTCCACTCTAGCTTGAGTGACAGAGTGAGACTGTCTCAAAAAAAAAAAAAAAAAAAAAAAAAAAAAAAAAAAAAGATTATAATAGAACTGAAAAATTCTTATCACCTAATAACATCATAGCTGTCATAATATGGCAGTGCAAGGTATTGCCTTTCCTGTGTTTAGATGTGTTTAGATATATAAATTCTTACCATTGTATTATACTTGCCTATAACATGCAGTATAGGTTTGTAGCCTAGGAGCAATAGGCCGTATCATATACCCTAGGTGTGTAGTAGGCTACACCATCTAAGTATAAGTACACTCTATGATGTTTACACAATGACAAAATGGCCTAAAGATGCATTTCTCAGAAAGTACACCCATTGTTAAGTGATGTATGACTATGTGTGTGTGTTTGTGTGTAAATATATATTTCATGCTTGTAAAAGGAAAGGAAGGCAATGGTTTAGTCATGAAATACTTAGAATTTGTTTCTGTGTGGGGTTCCTTTTCTTTCATTTATAAGATCAAGATTCAAATGGATCTATAAACAAATGGACTGACTCAATCCACGGAGACATGTAATATTGAGATTGAAGCAAATCAATGGATAACTGAATTTTTCTAGCCAGGTGCAACACAACTCATGACTTTTTCTCATGGCTTTGTGCTGTCTTTGACAAGTTAAGTTTGTTTGATATTGTATAACAATTACTAAATGCTGCATACTTTGATTTTTAGTAAATAAATTATTTCCCTCTGTTTATTAAAGTTTACTGAGGTATAAAAATATTTCCTAAATAATAATAAACATAAAATACACTGGTACCTGGGCTCTGGTCTGCCAATGTTTCAGTCCAAATGATTAGGACAAATATAATTAGCAGGATCTTCATTTTGTTAGTGAAGATTTTTACTTTTGTTCTGCAAAAAAAAATTATTTACAATATGAAATTTTTTATTTTTTACCATTAAATAACTGTGAAGATAGTTGTATTAGAGCATGGTACACTGTAAACAAGTATTTGTCAAGCAGTGCCAAGTGTGTTTATAAAATTCATCAAGCATTTGGAGTATTTGTTGAAAATATTAATGCTAATGTTTGATGAGCCCTGGCTAAGGCTCAAACACCTTTCTCTTGCTTGACAAGTGTCATCTAATTTAATTCTCACAACAATCTTATAGGGAGGTACAATTACTACACTTACGTGACAGATAAGGAAACTGAAGCACCAGATGTCTTGGTAAGAGGTAGATCAATCCACAGTACTAACCCAGACAAAGCAATTGCATCACCCAACTTCTTAACCACTATGTCATAAGCTTTATACAAAATTAGTGTCCTCACAAAATTTACATAGTCACTATTCTCTACCCTTTATTATTATGCCACTATCATATATGTTCATAATTTGGCTTAAAAAGCCAACAGCTACACATGTCTCTTCCTTCATTGAGTCCTTGTGAATACTGCTTCCTCACTTACAGTTATGCCCAATTTCACAAAGTACCTTAGGTTTGGTTTTTCCACATAGTTCACAATCAATCAGAATGCTTCCTGGGAAATTAAAATCTCAAGAATTTAACCAAATCAGAGTTTGTTCTTTATAAGAATAGAAATAGATTAAAATGGCCAATACTCAAAAAATAGATCTTCCTCAAAACAGATACCAAAGGTATAAGGGCTGATTTTTAGAGCTCTTTTGAAATTGTTACTCATTAAAGAAGATTGATAGAATCATTGGAAGCTGGATGTGGAAAAGACCCTATAAATCATTTAGATTAAGCCCCCAGTTCAGAGGAAACAACATTTTTATCACCTCAAAAAGAAACCCCAAACCGATAGCAGTCATTCCCCACTCCCTCCCCCATGCCACCCTTCTATAGGTGCTGGCACTGATCTTTCTTTCTCTATGGATTTGCCTATTCTGGACATTTCATATAAACAGAATCACATAATATGTGGCCTTTATGTTTGACTTCTTTCATTTAGTATGAGTGTGTATCAGTACTTAATTCTTAATTCTTTTTTAAAGCTGAGTAATATTCCATTGTATGGATGTATAATGTTTAAAACATTAATTGTCAGTTGATGAACATTTGGGTTGTTTCTACTCTGGTCTGTTATAAATAATACTGCTATGAACACTTATGTACATGCTGATGTGAATATATGTTTTCATTTATCTGGAGTAGGTACCTAGGAGTGAAATATTTGGTCTTATCATAACACTATGTTTAACATTTTGAGAAACTGCAAAATTGTTTTCCAAAGTGGCTGTACTATTTTACACTTTCAGTAGCAATGTATAAAGGTTCCAACTTTTCCACATTGCCATCAACACTTATTTTCCGTTTTGTTATTATAGCCATTCTAGTGGGTATAAATGGTTTTCATTTGCATTGCCCTAATGACGAATGATGTTATCTTTTCAGGTACTTAACGGCCATCAGTATTTCTTATTGGGTGAAACATCTATTTAAATGCTTTACCCATTTTTACTTGGGTTATTTGTCTTTTATTGTTGTAATATAAAAATTCTTTATATATTCTAGATGCTTCACAGATATATGACTTGCTAATATACTCCTGCCATTCTGTGGGTTGTATTTTCACTTTTTAAATGTGTCTTTTGAGGCACAAGTGATTTTAAATTCGATAAAGTCCAATTTATCTGGGTTTTTTTGTTTTATTTTGCTCCTAATGCTTTTAGTGTCATATCTAAAACACCATTGCCTACAGTCACTAAGGGTTACTTGTATATTTTCTTCTAAACATTTTATAGTTTAGCCTTGTATTTAGTTCTTTAAACCATTTTAAGTTGTTTCTGTGTGTGGTGTGAGGTAGGGATACAATTTCACTCTTTTGTATGTGGATATACAATTACAGTTGTCCTAGTACCATTTGTTGAAAATACTTTTCTTTCAACATTGAATTGTCTTCACACCCTTATCAAAAACAAATTTACTATGAGTGGATGAGTTTATTTTTAGACTCTCAATTGTATTCTATTTATATATATATTTCTATCCTTATGCCAGTACCACATAGTCTTGATTATGCTACTTTTAAGAAAGGTTTGAAGTTGGAAAGTGTGAGTCCTTCCACTTTGTTCTTTCTCAAGGTTGTTTTGGCTATTCTGAGCCCTGTGCATTTCTATATGTGCTTTAGAATCACCTTGTCAGTTTCTGGGGAAAAAAAAAAAAAAGGCATCTGGAATTTGATAGGGTTTTCATTGAACAGGTAGATAAATTTATGGAGTTTTAGCATCTTAATATTGTCTTACAATCCATTAATATGGGTTTTCTATGGAGAATAGAATTTTGAGATCTTATTTCATATTTTCTCTGATGTTCTTTAAATATAGGAAATCATAAGAATTCAAAGATAAAGAGGAGACCTTTCTGTACAGCCACGTGAATTCCAAAGCCAATAAATATTCAGAGCTGTGTATACATCCTTCTTTAGGTTGGTGGTATGTTAAGAGAGTAAGATTAAGCTGGTCTCAACCCAGTAAAGCTCAGTAGAGTTTTACTTATGAACACTAGAGCCAATAGGACATATCCCAGGTGACCATTCATGCACACATCCCTTGGCTTAGCTCTGCTCCCATTCTTTCTTCAGCTCAAATTCCCACTTTGCATGTCTTGGCTCCAAAATAGTGTCAATAGCTTAATTTTGTAGATGTGGAATTGCTGAGTCAAAAGTATATTTACTTTAAGTTTCTTTGGATACTGCCAAATTGCCATCCTTTGGGTACCAAATAATATTCCCTTACCTGCCCCAACATAGTATGTCTCACTATTTTCACTTCACATTCCTATTTGTCTTTTCCATTATTTACACTGTTTTGGTATAAGTTATTCTGATTAGTCTGTCTTTTTTATTGTCCATGCTTCTGAAATGAATTTGTTCATATTTTTTTCATTTTTTTCATATGCTTATTTTTAATTCCCTTGGCAAGTAATATATGCCCGGGAACAAAGTGAAAGTTTGTATTCCTCCAGATAAGATGGAGATAGAAGAGGGCAGCCTCTCAGAAAAGACAATGTCCAGTGTTATAATCTAGACTCTACCACTCCCAATCCCCTCTTACAGCCCTGTAGTTATTCAGGGGAAGCCACTCCTTATTAATTGTTAATTTTCTATGACTCTTGGTCCTTTGATGGCTCAGCCTCCCTGTCTCTTTTGTAACATCTTGAAGTTTGGATTTGATGCAGGAAGTCAGCAGGCAGAGCTAAATTTCCAACTTTTCCAAAATTCAAAGTTTCCCATACCAAAGGAAAAATGAAAAAATATTTAGAATATACAGATTCTAAGATATAATAGTAGGGGACCCTTTGGAGAGAGTTGAATCATATCTCTAAGGCTCCTCCTAACTCTAAAATTCTCTGATCCTGTGATTCTATGATGGAAGGACCTGAGGCAGAGAGTGGCATGTATGAGTGATACTTTAAGGAATTAATTGGCCATTCTGGAGGAGATATACCCCAAACTAGACTTGGGGCCCAAAGAAACTCCAAGTTTGAATAGCTACCAAGTGAGCCAACTCACCCTTTCTCACACTTTCAAATGCTCAAACTCTCAGAGGCTGATTGGGAATTCAAAGTTAGTATCACATCTGAGGGAGGGGCACCCCAAGCCCACTTCAGGGTGGACCAACAGCCAAACGGCACATCTGAAGAGAAGGCACACATGCTGAGGGCTGGGCAACAATCAGCTAGCCTTGCTATTTCCTGTGGGGATGTTCAGCACATGTAGATCAGCCACATAGAGATGGGGGCTAATGCTCCCTAGCCACTGCCAGGAGATAAAATAAGAGGGTAATAATAGACCAATGAATAATCACATCCCTTCTTTGATTGCATTCCTTTGGTTAAAAATATCTGTGAAGACAAATCTCACCATTCTGAATGAGAAACTGTATTGTTTTATGGGGCAATCTATTTTATAACCTATGGCATGAGGTGTTAAAGTGACTTGGTGAAGTAGGGAGAAAAAGCTTAATTTAGCAAAACATAAAGGCACATGATAAAGCCTGCAACCCTCTAAGAGGTTCAGACACTAAAGGGAAAAAGAAATTATTTAGCGAGTTATAACCACACAGCAAAGGCCTTGGTGTAATTCTTGAATCCATGAGATTAGAAGTAAGTATGTGAACAGTTTATTGGAGGTTTAGACTGCTAAATCCTAAATCAAGCATGTCACAAATATTGCAAAAGTAATTGCAGTTTTTTACCATTAAAAGTAATGGCAAACTATAGCATTCTGAAACCACCAAGTTTAATTTCTCTTTCTCTCCTTTTGCAGTCAAAGGAGCAAAAAGTCCTGAAATATGGTAAGAAATAAAGGTCAGGTCATCTCCCCTCTGTCCTCTACACTGTTTCCCTTCTCCCTAATGCCTGCCTTCCAGTTTCCCTGGTTAAGCATCCCTCACTCAGGATTTATGCAACAAAAGCTGGCCAGAATATGGAGCTCCAGTAGAGGGAGAAGGGCACAGCTTTAGGGACCACAGTCTCCAGTTGATAAGGGACTTAGGCTGCAAATGCACCATTCATGCACACCCAGCTGAGGATCGGAGGGCACAGAACAAGTCCATGGCTGAGCTAAAGCTTAAATTCTCGGCTTAGCCTCCCTGGTGCCTTATCCCATTTCTGGAGCATCTGGAGGGCACATTGAGTTTTCCTGTCAAAACAAACTGTGAGGCTAGATAATTATTTAGCCTCATTTTCCTGTGCTGGCTGTCCATCCTGTGGGTGCCATATGACTACTTCCTTTGGTTTTCATTACTTTTGTTTCCTCCATGGCATCACTCCTCCACACTCTCAAATCTGTCCACACCTAGACACTCATTCTAGCCACCTGGACTGCCAAGTCCCTCCTCTTCTTTGGTACCTATCATATTTTGCCTTGTACTGAAGCTACTGAAAGACTTTCTTAATCCCCCACTTCTCCTCCTTACCCAGTAACACACACACACACACACACACACACACACTCACTCACACATACACACAGACCACTAACACCTATAAACTCCTTGAAGGCAGGACTAGACTCTTCATTCCTTGTCATTGAATGTCTCACTTGCTTAGGTGAGTGCCTGCTTTAGAACAGGCTCTCGAGAAATATTTGCTGACTTGAGTTAATTACTTAGGAAGTGATTAAAAGCCTCACTTATCCAACTATTGTGCCTATTAAACCTCACACAGCAGGAATTCCAGAAACTTCTAGAAGAAAAGGCCATGTTTGGAATATCCTGTGATTCATAAAGTAAGGATCTATGCATGGGAAGCAAACTCCACTAATTTGAGCAACTCTGGGGAAAAGCTGAACACCATATCGGAGCATTCCAGACAAGTCCCAGGGAGCCTGCTCTAGCAGGAGGGGCTGTGTAAACCATCCTGGTTCCATCTTTTCAAAAGGCAGAGGCCTTACAAATCTTTCTGGGTCAGCCCAGGGAAGAAGCAGGTGTGGCGAGGAGGTTTGGCAGCAGTATTAGGACCATCATGTCCTAATACTGCTAAGGGACCAAGTATGTTTGATACATCTTTATATTTCCAGGGCTTGGCAGAGTGAGTATTCGCAAGAAAGGAGAAGAGGAAATGAGGGCAGGTCGGAAGGCAAGTTCTTGTGCAAATGCTGGTAAAATATGGGAGGATGAGGTATTATTTCAAATGAAGTCACAAAAATATCATGCACAAAGGGGAAGAGGAGAGATCAAGGATCCCAGGTAGAGAGGTGCCTACAACTAGATTACACAGCACATCAGCAGAAGGAAACCATTTCCCGAGTTCTTCTTATTGGGAAATGTCTGATATCACATTCTAGTAACATCTTTATTAGAGGAAATTGGATTAGGACAGAAGGCAGAAATGCTTATGCCACCAGCTCCTAAAATCAAAACAAATAAGACATATCAGAAACACGGGCTACAGTTTAATTAACACATCTAACAACCATCACTTTCCCAGTCATCCAACACTGCCGTTTATAATTTATGGAACTGCCATAGGCTTTGGACACAGAGTAAAACACATAAAATACTTCCTCCAAGAGCACACAATCTATTTGGGGAGCCAGGACAGTGAAATGAAAAGATAAAATATAGAAATTCACAAACATTAGCCCCCTAATAACTATGGAGGTTATTTTGTAAGGTCAGTAAAGGTCATAAACCTATTGGTTTTGACTAAAATGTCACTGCAGGCTCCATCATACAATAACCGTCTATGGCATTTACTTCAATGCCTACCCCATAGTAGGTGAGTAGTGAATATTTGTTAAAAGAATAAATGAACATGATGTTTCAGAATAAATTGTAAAGAACAGTTAGAAAGCAGTTTAAAGAATAAAATACAGCACTTCAGAGTGTAATTTATAAAAAGGCATCAAAAGGAAATTTACAAAAGCCTTTGATATACTCTAAAGACTTCTACAACTTTGATCAGGCATTGTGGAAAGAATATCAAGGAATCAGAACTTATAATTCAAACCATGAGCTCCTCTCTGAGACTTGTTTCCATGATCTATAAAACAAGAGGGTTGGACTTGAGCTATAAAATGATCTCATTTTGTAAATTAGAGTATAGGCCATTTGGGAACATGGGTTCAACCAAAGGCATAAAATGAGTGAGCAGGTCCAGCCCTACAAGGTCCAGGCCTCTCAGAAGGGCGAGACATCACCCTTCTTGCAAGAGCATTGGCAAAAATCACACTGATATATACAGAAGCCCCCTCTATCAGAGCCCAGGCATCAGAATTTTGTTTCAAGTATTCTTAATTATTGTTCAAGTATCCAACCCATAAGCTTCTTATACACCAGATTTCAAAAAATAAACATCTCTAGAGAGAAGAATGTCTTGCTTACATTACTAATCCTTCTATTTGCCAAAACATCATAGGGCCATTATATTCACATGGAAATAAATGACATTGGACCACAGCCACCCTCTAAATCATGAAGACCCCACATGAGCAGCATTGCTATCCACAGTTTCGGTAGCCTGCTTTCCTGCTCTACGATCCTTTGGCTGTCTGGTTGTGTGCCTCATTATTAGTGTTGTGGCTGAGAAAACAAAACGTGGCTTGGCTTGCTCTTCTCATTATTACTTTCTTAAGAAAGAACAGGCTGTGGGCTGGTGATTCTCAATTTTGGCTGCACACTAGAGAGCTATTAAAAATACTGATGCCAGGTTCCACTCCCAGAGTTTCTGACTCAATTGGTCAGGGGCATGGTCTGAACATGGATTTTTTTTAAACACTCCTGGTGATTCCAATGTGCAGCCAAGGTTGAGGACCACTAAGTTAGGCCATCCTGAATGGTCTAAGCAAGCTCTCTATAGAAAACACAGAGGTATAGTCCCAGAGAGAAAATCTGGGCCTCAATGTCTTTTTCTGCAAGTTGTGGTAAATAATAGCTATAACATCGTGTTGTTGAGAAGTTTATATGAGACCATGTATATAAAACATCTTAAAGGAAACATCTTAAAGGAGACATCTGTTGATTTTGTCTGCCCAACTTTCATTACTTCTTCTGAGGATTCTCTTTCCCCACTTTCAAACCATGTAGTTGCTGAAATCTTGACCTCACTCCTACTCCAGGAAAGTATACCTGGCTTAGACCAGCATTGCTACAGTCACTGTGATTGATCCAACAATGAGCACTTCACCTACACCATCAAAGTCAGAGAGCCTCAGCCAATATACAGGTTTTGCCACCATGAAGAAGAATCCCAAGATCAAGAGAGATGTATCTTTGATGATGTCAACTGAGCAGCTTGATCAGCCTGATCAATCCCTGGACTTTTCAGGTGTCTCAGTCAATAAATTCTATTTTGTGTTTGAGCTGGTTTGAGTAGGGTTTTACTAATACAGGAGCAAAAAGAATCCTGACCAGAATTCAATTGACAACCTTTGAAAATGCCTGGATACCAGACCTGCTGGGATATTCAAGATTAGGGCCTCTGTGATGGTTCTTTCCTGCTGCAACTTTGCAGAACTAGACTCACTGGAGAGATCTTAAATTCCTATTCCCTTTGCATCTGACCAAGCACCATAGTATCCACATCGTTTTTCCCTCTGCTTCAAGGCTGAAGGAATTTGTGCTTTTCTTAAGTGCAAATTCAAATCCTAATTATACTTCAGAACTAGACCTGCCTGCTCCCTGACTACTGCAGTCTGTATCTAATCCTCCATGTTCCCATCTGCCCCAAACACTCAGTCTACATCACGAGTTTTTAATAGCTAAGATGTATACTGTATTTAGCTGTACTGTTTATTCATGTGTATATGTTTGGTAGTGCTATCTCCACTGAAACTTCTGAGAGAAGAGACCATGTTTTCTTCTACTTTGGGGTTGTCCTAATACAATGCAAATCAAGTAAATGCTTGCTAAACTTAAAAGATATCGTAGGTTGGGGAAAATGCAGAAATGGTTATGCAGAGTATGATCCCAATTTTTAAAAACGTCATATGCATTTATTTCTAAGATGTGGGGTTGAGGATATTTTTGGTTCATTCTTAAATTAGAAATTATTTTTCTGGAGTAAAACAAACAAAAATTTGAGAAAAAAATCACAAATAGCATATGTGGCTTCCCAGGACAGTGCCAATTTATGACTGTGGTCCCAGTGCAACGATTAATAGCACCTTAGTTATCTCTTTAAATTGCCCTGGGACTATGGTTTCCAGTTTGCTATGATGTAGCTTGGACCTAAGTTGTCACTCCATCCTAAAAACAAGTAAAAAACTAAGCAAACTGAAAATTAATAATTTTTCTTTGTCACAGGGAAAGCCCCTGCCCCAAAATTAAAGAGATAGTCAGGAGGATATGGAAAATCACAAGTACAATTTATTGGAACAGAAATTCATGAGCTGAAACCTTTGCAGGAACCAGTGCTCCGGTAGGAAAACTTGAAGTGTAATTGACAAATGGCTGGAAGTTCAATGTGGACACATCTAGTAGTTAAAAATTCCAGAAAAGCAATTGCTAAAGAGGCACCCACACTTTCATTAAGTTTTACCTCAAGGAGCTCCATCAAACTCTTGCAGTAAAGATAAAAGAAAAAATTCCTCATTATTCAGCAGAGTGAGGGGAATAGGAACTATTTTTAAATACACCACAGCATGCTGTTCTTCTTAACAAGGCATGTTCTCAAGAGAAACTATTTTACCAGAACTCAACCTGCTGGGGTTTTATCAGAATCTAACTGGCCTAGATGAAACGAAATACCCAACTCTAGTCCCCATTACACCATCTTGTCCCTCCCAAGAGTGACGGAAGGCAGAATGAGAGGCATTTGTAAAGTTCATAGCTCAGCAACACAGGTTCACTAAAGGAATGAAACCTAATCAGAGAACTATAGAATGCTTCTTCTCACTGCATACCTTACCACTACATCTACCACTACATGATTAAAGTCCTATTTACAGGATAAGGAAGGAGGAATTTGAATTATTTTGTTATTGTAAGTTATTTGCACTACCTGTGAAGCAGTATAGTGATATTTGAAAGTATACTTGGATTAGTTATAAATGCAAACTCTAGAGCAACCACTAAAGAATGAAGTATAACTGATACGCTAAATAAGGAGAGAGAATTGAATCCTAAAATGCTCAACTAAAACCACAAAAAACAGAAAAGAGTAGAAGACAAAATTGGAACAAAAAACAAAGGCAACAAATAGAATCTAGTAACAAATATGGTAGATATTAATGCATCTGTATCAATAATCACTTTAATGGTTTAAATGCACAACTAAAAGAGATTGTCAGAAACTGAAACAAATTGAATATATGTTCTCTTCAAGGAACCCTGTTTAAATATAGATAAATGTAGATTAAAAGAAATTGGATAGAGAAAGATATACCATGCCAATACTAATTAAAAGAAAGCAGCCGTAACCATATTAATTTCAGAGAAAACTTCAGAGCAAGGAAAGTTATCAGAGATAAAGAAGGGCATTAGAAAATGATGAAGTCAATTCTCCAAGAAGATATAGCAATCCTTAAGATGTTTCCACCTAGCAACAATGTACCAAAATATATGAGGCAAACATTGATAGAATTTCAAGGAAAAATAGATGAATCCACTATGATAGTTGAAGGCTTCAACATCCTCCATCAGAAACAGACAGATCTAACAGGGAGAAAATCAGTAAGGATATAGTTGAACTCAGCAACACCACCAATTGACTGAATGCAATGAACATCTATAGACCATTTCTTCCAACAACAGCAGAATAACATATTCTTCTCAATTTACCAAAATAGACCATAAAACACAAGATAACAAACTTAAAGGAAATCATACAATGTCTGCTCTCAGACCACATGGAATTAAGCTAAAAACAAAAAACAGAAAGATAGCTGGAAAATCCCAAAATACTTAAGAGATTAAATAACACAGTTTTAAATAACACCTGGGTCTAAGAAATCTCATGAGAAATTTAAAAATATTTTGAACTAAATGAAAATGAAATGACAAGTTATCAAAATTTGTGAGATGCAGCAAAAGAAGTAGTTAGAGAAAAATTTATACCATTTAATGCATATGTTAGAATAGAAGAAAAATATAAAATGAATAATCCAAGCTTCCATCTTAGGGAATGAGAAAAAGAACAAATTAAATTTAAAATAAGCAGAACAAAAGAAATGATAAAATTTAGAGGAGCAATCAATAAAATTGAAAACAGAAAATTAATAGAGAAAAATCAATGAAACTAAAAGCTAGTTCTTTGAAAACATGATAAAGTTGATAAGCCTCTAGCCAAGCTAATTTAAAAAAACAGAGAACATAAATTATTAACATCAGAAATGAAAGACAAAACATCACTATAAGTCCCATGGACATTAAAATGATAATAAAAATACTATGAACAACTCTATGCCCACAAAATTAATAACCTAGATGAAATGGAACAACTCCATGAAGACACAATCTGACAGAACTCACACAAGAAATCAAATCAGTAATTAATAACCTTCCAAAACAGAAAACAATAGGCCCAGATGGGTTCAATGGTAAGCACTACCAAACATTTAAAGAGGAAATTATACCAATTCTAAACAATTTCTTTCAGAAGGTAGAAGCAGAAAGAATATTTCTAATTGATTGAGAGAGGCCAGCATTACCCTAACACCAAAAACCAAAGACATCACAAGAAAAGAAAACTACAGACCAATATATTTCATGAACACAGATGCAAAAATCATCAACAAAATATTAGCAAATCAAATCCAACAATGTATTAAAAATTATATATCATGACCAAGTGGGATTTATTCCAGGTATGTAAAGTTGGCTTGTCAATTAAAAATCAATTTACAAATCCATCATATCAACAGGCTAAAGAAGAAAAGTTACATAATCATATCAATAGAGGGAAAAAGAGGATTTGACAAAATCCAAAACCTATTCATTATTAAAAACCCTCAGTCATCCAGAAATAAAGGGAAACCTTTTTAACTTGATAAAGAAAATCTACAAAAAAGCTACAGCTAACGCTATAATGATGAGAAGCTAGAAACTTTCCTGCCAAGATCAGAAACAATGTAAATACATCCTCTTTTATTACTCCTTTTTAACTTTATATTGGAAGTCCAAACTAATGCAATAAGACAAAGAAAGAAAGAAAATGTATATAGATTTGGAAGGAAAAAATAAAACTATCTTTGCTTGAAGATGACATGGTTGTAGAAAATTTCAGAGAATAAACAAAAAATTCTTGGGATGATAAGTGATTAGAACAAGGATGCAGGATACAAAATCCAGTTGCTTTCCTGTATACTAGTAATAAACAATTGGAAGTTGAAATGTAAAACACAATACTGTTTACATTAGCACCCCCCAAAATGAAATACTTAGTTAAAAATATAATAAAATGTCTGAAATCTATATGAGGAAAACTATAAAACTCTAATAAAGAAATCAAAGAAGAATTAAATAAAAGGAGAGATATTCTGTGTTCATGGATAGAAAGACTCAGTACTGTCAAGATGTGAGTTCTTCCCAAATTGATCTATAGATTTAACACAATCCCAATCAAAGTCAGCAAGTTATTTTGATATTGACAAACTGATTCTAAAGTTTATATGATGAGGCAAAAGACTCAGAATAACCAATACAATTTTGAAGGAGAACAAAGTTGGAAGACTGACACTTCCTCATTTCAAGACCTTCTGTAAAGCTACAGTAATCAAGACAGTGTAATACCGGTGAAAGAACAGACAAATCAATGGAATAGACTGGAAAGCCCAGAAATAGACCTGCACAAATACTCAACTGGTCTTTGACAAAGGAGCAAATGCAATACAATGGAGCAAAGACAGTTTTTTCAACAAACAGTGCTGAAACAACCAGACATCCACATGCAAAAAAAAAAAAATATATATAAATATATATATATATATAGAGAGAGGGGGGGGGGGGGGGGGGGGGGGGGGGGGGGGAACCTTATGCCCTTCCCCAAAATTATCTCTAAATTGGTCACAGACCTAAATGCAAAATGCAAAACCATAAGCTCCTAGAATATAACATAGGAGAAAATCTAGATGACATCGGGTTTGGCAATGACTTGTGAAATACAACCCCAAAGACAAGATCCATGAAAAAAAAAATTAATGAACTGCACTTCATTAACATTAAAATGCCATGCTTTATGAAGGGCACTGTCAGCAAAATGAGAAAACAAGCCACAGATTGGTGGGGGGAGGAAAGGTTTGCAAAAGACGTATCTGATAAAAGACTATTATCCAAAATATACAAAGAACTCTGAAAACTCAAGAATAAGAAAACAAACAAACCAATTTTAAACTGGGTAAAATATCTGAACAGACTTCTCATCAAAGAAGACATACGGATGGCTGATAAGCATATGAAAAGATGGCTAGCATCATATGGCATTACGGAATTGCAAATTAAAAGAGTAAGATGCTACTACACACCCATTAGTATGGTGAAAATCCAAAACACTGATAATACCAAATGCTGACAAGAATGTGAAACAACAGGAACTCTCATTCACTGCTGACAGGGATGAATGCAAAATGGCACAGCTGCTTTGGAAGACAATTTGATAGTTTCTTACAAAACTAAACATATTCATCCCATAACATCCAGTAGTTGTGCTTCTTGGTATTTACCCAAATGGGTTGAAAACTTATGTCCATACAAAAAACTACACGTGGATGTTCAGCCTTATTTATAATTGCCAAAACTTGGAAGCAAACAATACGCCTTTTAGTTGGTGAACGGATAAACTGTGGTAATTCAGGCCAATAGATTATTTTGGACTAAAATGAAATACACTATCAAGCCACTAAAAGACACGAAACTTAAACGCACATTAATAAATGAAAGGAGCCAATCTGAAAAGCCTGTATATTGTATTTTCACAACTATATGACATTCTAGAAATGGTAAAACTATAAAGACAGTAAAAAGATCTGTGGCTGTTAGGAGGTATGGAGGGATGAACAGGTGGAGCACAGAGGATTTTAAAAAACTATTCTGTCTGATTCTATCATAATGGATACATGTCATTACACATTTGTCAAAATTCATCAAATGTACTTTCCCAAGAGTGAAGCCTAAGATAAACTTTGGACTTTCGATGACAACAATGTGTCAATATAGGTTCATCGATTGTAATAAATGTACCACATTGGTGCAGGATATTGATAGCAGTGGAGGCCTCATGTGTTTGGGGTAGGGGGGCATATAGGAACTTTGTACTTGTTGCTCAATTTTGCTATGAACTTAAATAGAACCTCAGTCTGGGCATGAGAGACCTTTTGGGATTAGGGAAATGCTCTCTATACTGATTGTGGTTACATGGAAATATACATTTGCCAAACAGTTCTAACAGTACATTTAAAATGGATGCATTATATTACATATAAATTATATTTCAAAAGGGTTAACTTCGTTAAGTGCACAGTTTGGATGATGAATTATTTTATCATAAGAATGGTATAACGAAGGAAGGGCTGTGGTAGTAGTCTGCACTAGCAATAAAGTGGTACACAGAGCCTTTAAAAATAATAACAAAACAAACTTGGCCTGCTTTATTATCCCCAGGGAGCAAGCAATGTTAATCAATGTCAGTAACAATCTTTGCCTTTGTGGCTGCATGGACTACTTTCACCACAAATGATACATATTCCCATTCCCTAGAGACATAATAAAACTCCTACTGGCTGGATGTATTCTTCCAGAAGGTTTCCCTATGCATAAATGAATCATAATCTACATTAATTGAATGCTGTCTGCACCTTAAATAAATATATGATCAAAACAGGCCTAAGCTTAAATATCTCCCTCATAATATGAATTTGAAGAATCCAAGAACAAATCAGAAGTTTTACCCCAATGTGTAAATTATTATCATTTTATTAAAAATTTAATATGAAATTATTAAAAATTGGCATTAGAGTACAGGAACAATATTCTCAGCACACGTACCTGCTGGATTGTTCTTGAAACCACTGCATTACACTAATGCCACACTAAGCAGATGCTCATTTGCAGCTGATGTCTAGGAAAAGCACGTTATTTGGAGACCTATTGGGGATTTTTCCCGTAAAACTTCATGTTTTTCTTCATTCTCTTCATACTCTTTCTGGTGTTTGGTATGCAAATGATTTAATATAAATATTGGTTATTTGGTAATTTTCCTTGTCTCAAAATTTTGAGCTGATGTAATTGACATTTCCCCATAACAAATGGTCATGAATTGTGAACACTTTAAAAGCAGAACCTTTTCTTGAAAATTAACGGTCTAGGTGGAAGTAAATAACTAAAAATAAAATCCAGTTCATCAAGATAACTTTCTATAATATCATGAGTGCTAATACACTAAGCTAAACTTTTCTGTGAAGAAAAAGTAAGTAAGTATTTCAGGCTTTGTAGGCCAGACGGTCTCCAGGACAAAATATACTACTCAATTTTGCCCTTGCAAAAGCAGCCACAGAAAATATGTAAAAAAACAAGCGTGACTGCAGAACCACCTATGACTTCTGCGGGTCCTACACACTTTTGCCTTATGGGATCCTCTCATAATAAAATGAATTAAAAATTATTTTTGCTGTGGGTCCCATACACTTTTGATTTATAGGATTCTCTCACCATAATACAACAAATTAAAAATTATTTTTAATATAACTTTAAGTACTTTACAATTTAATTTATTTCTGTTTTAGGCAAAATTTAATAGACTTATGAGTCCTAAAAATTACATTTTTTTCCTTGTGTGAGAAAAAAATTAAACAATTTTTGACCTACATAATCATTTTTCTTCTAATTTTTTTAAATTAAACATGTCATAGACTTCTAAAAAACTGTGCCTAATGGATAAATTTGCCCTGCATGGCTGTGCTCCAACAAAATTGTTTTGGTGGTAAGTTGTTAAACCTGCACAAAACAATTATACAAGTTTACTATTATTATATAATCTCTATTATTCTGCCTAGTATTGTTTCTTAAATTTTAAAAACAATTGATAGCTCAAATATTCTTCCTAAATGTACCTACCTCATTTATACTGTATTAATAATCATATTAACAGTCAATCTATTTCCATACTTATTTAACCATTTGAAAGTCCTTAAAAATTGTCAGACTGGATTGACCATACTAATTGAAATCAACATCCATTCTGATTGCTCAATGTGTAGTCATTGTTAACTTTTTTTTTTTTTTTTTTTTTTTATTATTATACTTTAAGTTCTAGGGTACATGTGCATAACGTGCAGGTTACATATGTATACATGTGCCATGTTGGTGTGCTGCACCCATCAACTCGTCAGCACCCATCAATTCATCATTTATATCAGGTATAACTCCCCAATGCAATCCCTCCCCCCTCCCCCCTCCCCATGATAGGCCCCAGTGTGTGATGTTCCCCTTCCCGAGTCCAAGTGAGCTCATTGTTCAGTTCCCACCTATGAGTGAGAACATGCGGTGTTTGGTTTTCTCTTCTTGTGATAATTTGCTAAGAATGATGGTTTCCAGCTGCATCCATGTCTCTACAAAGGACGCAAACTCATCCTTTTTTATGGCTGCATAGTATTCCATGGTGTATATGTGCCACATTTTCTTAATCCAGTCTGTCACTGATGGACATTTGGGTTGATTCCAAGTCTTTGCTATTGTGAATAGTGCCGCAATAAACATACGTGTGCATGTGTCTTTGTAGTAGCATAATTTATAATCCTTTGGGTATATACCCAGTAGTGGGATGGCTGGGTCATATGGTACATCTAGTTCTAGATCCTTGAGGAATCGCCATACTGTTTTCCATAATGGTTGAACTAGTTTACAATCCCACCAACAGTGTAAAAGTGTTCCTATTTCTTCACATCCTCTCCAACACCTGTTGTTTCCTGATTTTTTAATGATTGCCATTCTAACTGGTGTGAGATGGTATCTCATTGTGGTTTTGATTTGCATTTCTCTGATGGCCAGTGATGATGAGCATTTTTTCATGTGTCTGTTGGCTGTATGAATGTCTTCTTTTGAGAAATGTCTGTTCATATCCTTTGCCCACTTTTTGATGGGCTTGTTTGTTTTTTTCTTGTATATTTGTTTGAGTTCTTTGTAGATTCTGGAAATGAGCCCTTTGTCAGATGAGTAGATTGCAAAAATTTTCTCCCATTCTGTAGGTTGCCTGTTCACTCTGATGGTAGTTTCTTTTGCTGTGCAGAAGCTCTTTAGTTTAATGAGATCCCATTTGTCAATTTTGGCTTTTGCTGCCGTTGCTTTTGGTGTTTTAGACATGAAGTCCTTGCCCGTGCCTATGTCCTGAATGGTACTACCTAGATTTTCTTCTAGGGTTTTTATGGTATTAGGTCTAACATTTAAGTCTCTAATCCATCTTGAATTAATCTTCGTATAAGGAGTAAGGAAAGGATCCAGTTTCAGCTTTCTACTTATGGCTAGCTAATTTTCCCAGCACCATTTATTAAATAGGGAATCCTTTCCCCATTTCTTGTTTTTCTCAGGTTTGTCAAATATCAGATGGTTGTAGATGTGTGGCATTATTTCTGAAGGCTCCGTTCTGTTCCATTGGTCTATATCTCTGTTTTGGTACCAGTACCATGCTGTTTTGGTTACTGTAGCCTTGTAGTATAGTTTGAAGTCAGGTAGCGTGACGCCTCCGGCTTTGTCCTTTTGACTTAGGATTGTCTTGGCAATACGGGCTCTTTTTTGGTTCCATATGAACTTTAAAGCAGTTTTTTCCAATTCGGTGAAGAAACTCATTGGTAGCTTGATGGGGATGGCATTGAATCTATAAATTACCTTGGGCAGTATGGCCATTTTCACAATATTGATTCTGCCTATCCATGAGCATGGTATGTTCTTCCATTTGTTTGTGTCCTCTTTGATTTCACTGAGCAGTGGTTTGTAGTTCTCCTTGAAGAGGTCCTTTACATCCCTTGTAAGTTGGATTCCTAGGTATTTTATTCTCTTTGAAGCAATTGTGAATGGAAGTTCATTCCTGATTTGGCTCTCTGCTTGTCTGTTACTGGTGTATAAGAATGCTTGTGATTTTTGCACATTAATTTTGTATCCTGAGACTTTGCTGAAGTTGCTTATCAGCTTAAGAAGATTTTGGGCTGAGACGATGGGGTTTTCTAAATACACAATCATGTCATCTGCAAACAGGGACAATTTGACTTCCTCTTTTCCTAACTGAATACCCTTGATTTCTTTCTCTTGCCTGATTGCCCTAGCCAGAACTTCCAACACTATGTTGAATAGGAGTGGTGAGAGAGGGCATCCCTGTCTTGTGCCAGTTTTCAAAGGGAACTTTTCCAGTTTTTGCCCATTCAGTATGATATTAGCTGTGGGTTTGTCATAAATAGCTCTTATTATTTTGAGGTACGTTCCATCAATACCGAATTTGTTGAGCGTTTTTAGCATGAAGGGCTGTGGAATTTTGTCAAAAGCCTTTTCTGCATCTATTGAGATAATCATGTGGTTCTTGTCTTTGGTTCTGTTGATATGCTGGATTACGTTGATTGATTTGCGAATGTTGAACCAGCTTTGCATCCCAGGGATGAAGCCCACTTGATCATGGTGGATAAGCTTTTTGATGTGCTGCTGAATCCGGTTTGCCAGGATTTTATTGAGGATTTTTGCATCGATGTTCATCAGGGAGATTGGTCTAAAATTCTCTTTTTTTGTTGTGTCTCTGCCAGGCTTTGGTATCAGGATGATGCTGGCCTCATAAAATGAGTTAGGGAGGATTCCCTCTTTTTCTATTGATTGGAATAGTTTCAGAAGGAATGGTACCAGCTCCTCCTTGTACCTCTGGTAGAATTCAGCTGTGAATCCATCTGGTCCTGGGCTTTTTTTGGTGGGCAGGCTATTAATTGTTGCCTCAATTTCAGAGGCTGCTATTGGTCTATTCAGGGATTCAACTTCTTCCTGGTTTAGTCTTGGAAGAGTGTACGCGTCCAGGAAATTATCCATTTCTTCTAGATTTTCTAGTTGATTTGCGTAGAGGTGTTTATAGTATTCTCTGATGGTAGTTTGTATTTCTGTGGGGTCGGTGGTGATATCCCCTTTATCATTTTTTATTGCGTCTATTTGATTCCTCTCTCTTTTCTTCTTTATTAATCTTGCTAGCGGTCTGTCAATTTTGTTGATCTTTTCAAAAAACCAACTCCTGGATTCATTGATTTTTTGGAGGGTTTTTTGTGTCTCTATCTCCTTCAGTTCTGCTCTGATCTTAGTTATTTCTTGCCTTCTGCTAGCTTTTGAATGTGTTTGCTCTTGCCTCTCTAGTTCTTTTAATTGTGATGTTAGAGTGTCAATTTTAGATCTTTCCTGCTTTCTCTTGTGGGCACTTAGTGCTATAAATTTCCCTCTACATACTGCTTTAAATGTGTCCCAGAGATTCTGGTATGTTGTATCTTTGTTCTCATTGGATTCAAAGAACATCTTTATTTCTGCTTTCATTTCGTTATGTACCCAGTAGTCATTCAGGAGCAGGTTGTTCAGTTTCCATGTAGTTGAGCGGTTTTGATTGAATTTCTTAGTCCTGAGTTCTAGTTTGATTGCACTGTGGTCAGAGAGACAGTTTGTTATAATTTCTGTTCTTACATTTGCTGAGGAGTGCTTTACTTCCAATTATGTGGTCAATTTTGGAATAAGTGTGATGTGGTGCTGAGAAGAATGTATATTCTGTTGACTTGGGGTGGAGAGTTCTATAGATGTCTATTAGGTCCGCTTGGTGCAGAGATGAGTTCAATTCCTGGATATCCTTGTTAACTTTCTGTCTCGTTGATCTGTCTAATGTTGACAGTGGAGTGTTGAAGTCTCCCATTATTATTGTATGGGAGTCTAAGTCTCTTTGTAAGTCTCTAAGGACTTGCTTTATGAATCTGGGTGCTCCTGTATTGGGTGCATATATATTTAGGATAGTTAGCTCTTCCTGTTGAATTGATCCCTTTACCATTATGTAATGGCCTTCTTTGTCTCTTTTGATCTTTGATGGTTTAAAGTCTGTTTTATCAGAGACTAGGATTGCAACCCCTGCTTTTTTTTGTTCTCCATTTGCTTGGTAGATCTTCCTCCATCCTTTTATTTTGAGCCTATGTATGTCTCTGCATGTGAGATGGGTCTCCTGAAGACAGCAGACTGATGGGTCTTGACTCTTTATCCAGTTTGCCAGTCTGTGTCTTTTAATTGGAGCATTTAGTCCATTTACATTTAAGGTTAATATTGTTATGTGTGAACTTGATCCTGCCATTATGATATTAACTGGTTATTTTGCTCATTAGTTGATGCAGTTTCTTCCTAGGCTCGATGGTCTTTACATTTTGGCATGTTTTTGCAGTGGCTGGTACCGGTTGTTCCTTTCCATGTTTAGGGCTTCCTTCAGGGTCTCTTGTAAGGCAGGCCTGGTGGTGACAAAATCTCTAAGCATTTGCTTATCTGTAAAGAATTTTATTTCTCCTTCACTTATGAAACTTAGTTTGGCTGGATATGAAATTCTGGGTTTAAAATTCTTTTCTTTAAGAACGTTGAATATTGGCCCCCACTCTCTTCTGGCTTGTAGAGTTTCTGCCGAGAGATCTGCTGTCAGTCTGATGGGCTTCCCTTTGTGGGTAACCCGACCTTTCTCTCTGGCTGCCCTTAAGATTTTTTCCTTCATTTCAACTTTGGTGAATCTGGCAATTATGTGTCTTGGAGTTGCTCTTCTGGAGGAGTATCTTTGTGGCGTTCTCTGTATTTCCTGAATTTGAATGTTGGCCTGCCCTGCTAGGTTGGGGAAGTTCTCCTGGATGATATCCTGTAGAGTGTTTTCCAATTTGGTTCCATTTTCCCCCTCACTTTCAGGCACCCCAATCAGACGTAGATTTGGTCTTTTTACATAATCCCATACTTCTTGCAGGCTTTGTTCATTTCTTTTTCTTCTTTTTTCTTTTGGTTTCTCTTCTCGCTTCATTTCATTCATTTGATCCTCAATCGCTGATACTCTTTCTTCCAGTTGATCGAGTCGGTTACTGAAGCTTGTGCATTTGTCACGTATTTCTCGTGTCATGGTTTTCACCTCTGTCATTTCGTTTATGACCTTCTCTGCATTAATTAGTCTAGCTGTCAATTCTTCCACTTTTTTTTCAAGATTTTTAGTTTCTTTGCGCTGGGTACGTAATTCCTCCTTTAGCTCTGAGAGGTTTGATGGACTGAAGCCTTCTTCTCTCATCTCATCAAAATCATTCTCTGACAAGCTTTGATCCGTTGCTGGCGATGGGCTGTGCTCCTTTGCAGGAGGAGATGCGCTCTTATTTTTTGAATTTCCAGCTTTTCTGCCCTGCTTTTTCCCCATCTTTGTGGTTTTATCTGCCTCTGGTCTTTGATGATGGTGATGTACTGATGGAGTTTTGGTGTGGGTGTCCTTCCTGTTTGTTAGTTTTCCTTCTAACAGTCAGGACCCTCAGCTGTAGGTCTGTTGGAGATTGTTTGAGGTCCACTCTAGAGTCTGTTTGCCTGGCTATCAGCAGCAGAGGCTGCAGAAGATAGAATATTGCTGAACAGCGAGTGTACCTGTCTGATTCTTACTTTGGAAGCTTCCTCTCAGGGGTGTACTCCACCCTGCGAGGTGTGGGGTGTCAGACTGCCCCTAGTGGGGGATGTCTCCCAGTTAGGCTACTCAGGGGTCAGGGACCCACTTGAGCAGGCAGTATGTCCATTCTCAGATCTCAACTTCTATGTTGGGAGATCCACTGCTCTCTTCAAAGCTGTCAGACAGAATCATTTGTGTCTGCAGAGGTTTCTGCTGCTTTTGTTGTTGTTGTTGTTTAGCTGTGCCCTGTCCCCAGAGGTGGAGTCTACAGAGACAGGCAGGCCCTCTTGAGCTGCTGTGAGCTCCACCCAGTTCAAGCTTCCCAGTGGCTTTGTTTACCTGCTTAAGCCTCAGCAATGGAGCCTCGCTGCTGCCTTGCAGTTAGATCGCAGACTGCTGTGCTAGCAATGAGGGAGGCTCCGTGGGCGGGCATGGGACCCTCCTGGCCTGGTGTGGGATATAATCTCCTGGTGTGCCCGTTTGCTAAGACCCTTGGTAAAGCGCAGTATTGGGGTGGGAGTTACCCGATTTTCCAGGTGTTGTGTGTCTCAGTTCCCCTGGCTAGGAAAAGGGATTCCCTTCCCCCTTGCGCTTCCCAGGTGAGGCGATGCCTCGCCCTGCTTCAGCTCTGGCTGGTCGGGCTGCAGCAGTTGGCCAGCACCGATTGTCTGGCACTCCCTAGTGAGATGAACCCAGTACCTCAGTTGAAAATGCAGAAATCACCTGTCTTCTGTGTCACTCACGCTGGGAGCTGGAGACTGGAGCTCTTCCTAAGAGTGATATTAAAAATAGTTAACAATGGGGGCGGAGCAAGATGGCCGAATAGGAGCAGCTTCAGTCTCCAACTCCCAGCGCGAGCGACACAGAAGACCGGCGATTTCTGCATTTTCAACTGAGGTACTGGGGTCATCTCACTCGGGAGTGCCGGACAATCGGTGCTGGTCAGCTGCTGCAGCCCGACCAGCGAGAGCTGAAGCAGGGCGAGGCATCGCCTCACCTGGGAAGCGCGAGGGGGAAGGGAGTCCCTTTTCCTAGCCAGGGGAACTGAGACACACAACACCTGGAAAATCGGGTAACTCCCACCCCAATACTGCGCTTTACCAAGGGTCTTAGCAAACGGGCACACCAGGAGATTATATCCCACACCAGGCCAGGAGGGTCCCATGCCCGCCCACGGAGCCTCCCTCATTGCTAGCACAGCAGTCTGCGATCTAACTGCAAGGCAGCAGCGAGGCTCCATTGCTGAGGCTTAAGCAGGTAAACAAAGCCACTGGGAAGCTTGAACTGGGTGGAGCTCACAGCAGCTCAAGAGGGCCTGCCTGTCTCTGTAGACTCCACCTCTGGGGACAGGGCACAGCTAAACAACAACAACAACAAAAGCAGCAGAAACCTCTGCAGACACAAATGATTCTGTCTGACAGCTTTGAAGAGAGCAGTGGATCTCCCAACATAGAAGTTGAGATCTGAGAATGGACATACTGCCTGCTCAAGTGGGTCCCTGACCCCTGAGTAGCCTAACTGGGAGACATCCCCCACTAGGGGCAGTCTGACACCCCACACCTCGCAGGGTGGAGTACACCCCTGAGAGGAAGCTTCCAAAGTAAGAATCAGACAGGTACACTCGCTGTTCAGCAATATTCTATCTTCTGCAGCCTCTGCTGCTGATAGCCAGGCAAACAGACTCTAGAGTGGACCTCAAACAATCTCCAACAGACCTACAGCTGAGGGTCCTGACTGTTAGAAGGAAAACTAACAAACAGGAAGGACACCCACACCAAAACTCCATCAGTACATCACCATCATCAAAGACCAGAGGCAGATAAAACCACAAAGATGGGGAAAAAGCAGGGCAGAAAAGCTGGAAATTCAAAAAATAAGAGCGCATCTTCCCCTCCAAAGGAACGCAGCTCATCGCCAGCAACGGATCAAAGCTGGACGGAGAATGACTTTGACAAGATGAGAGAAGAAGGCTTCATCAAACTTCTCAGAGCTAAAGGAGGAATTACGTACCCAGCACAAAGAAACTAAAAATCTTGAAAAAAGAGTGGAAGAATTGATAACTAGAATAATTAATGCAGAGAAGGCCATAAACGAACTGACAGAGATGAAAACCATGACACGAGAAATACGTGACAAATGCACAAGCTTCAGTAACCGACTCGATCAACTGGAAGAAAGAGTATCAGCAATTGAGGATCATATGAATGAAATGAAGCGAGAAGAGAAATCTAAAGAAAAAAGAAGAAAAAGAAATGAACAAAGCCTGCAAGAAGTATGGGATTATGTAAAAAGACCAAATCTACGTCTGATTGGGGTGCCTGAAAGTGAGGGGGAAAATGGAACCAAGTTAGAAAACACTCTTCAGGATATCATCCAGGAGAAATTCCCCAACCTAGTAGGGCAGGCCAACATTCAAATTCAGGAAATACAGAGAACACCACAAAGATACTCCTCGAGAAGAGCAACTCCAAGACGCATGATTGCCAGATTCACCAAAGTTGAAATGAAGGAAAAAAATCTTAAGGGCAGCCAGAGGGAAAGGTCTGGTTACCCATAAAGGGAAGCCCATCAGACTAACAGCAGATCTCTCAGCAGAAACTCTACAAGCCAGAAGAGAGTGGGGGCCAATATTCAACATTCTTAAAGAAAAGAATTTTAAACCCAAAATTTTATATCCAGCCAAACTAAGTTTCTTAAGTGAAGGAGAAATAAAATCCTTTACAGATAAGCAAATGCTTAGAGATTTTGTCATCACCAGGCCTGCCTTACAAGAGACCCTGAAGGAAGCCCTAAACATGGAAAGGAACAGCCAGTACCAGCCATTGCAAAAACATGCCAAAATGTAAAGACCAGCGAGGCTAGGAAGAAACTGCATCAACTAATGAGCAAAATAACCAGTTAATATCATAATGGCAGGATCAAGTTCACACATAACAATATTAACCTTAAATGTAAATGGACTAAATGCTCCAATTAAAAGACACAGACTGGCAAACTGGATAAAGAGTCAAGACCCATCAGTCTGCTGTATTCAGGAGACCCATCTCACACACAGAGACATACATAGGCTCAAAATAAAGGGATGGAGGAAGATCTACCAAGCAAATGGAGAACAAAAAAAAGCAGGGGTTGCAATACTAGTCTCTGATAAAACAGACTTTAAACCATCAAAGATCAAAAGAGACAAAGAAGGCCATTACATATTGGTAAAGGGATCAATTCAACAGGAAGAGCTAACTAACCTAAATATATATGCACCCAATACAGGAGCACCCAGATTCATAAAGCAAGTCCTTAGAGACTTACAAAGAGACTTAGACTCCCATACAATAATGGGAGACTTCAACACCCCACTGTCAACATTAGACAGATCAATGAGACAGAAAGTTAACAAGGATATCCAGGAATTGAACTCATCTCTGCACCAAGCGGACCTAATAGACATCTATAGAACTCTCCACCCCAAATCAACAGAATATACATTATTCTCAGCACCACATCGCACTTATTCCAAAATTGACCACATAATTGGAAGTAAAGCACTCCTCAGCAAATGTAAAAGAACAGAAATTATAACAAACTGTCTCTCAGACCACAGTGCAATCAAACTAGAACTCAGGACTAAGAAACTCAATCAAAACTGCTAAACTACATGGAAACTGAACAACCTGCTCCTGAATGACTACTGGGTACATAACGAAATGAAGGCAGAAATAAAGATGTTCTTTGAAACCAATGAGAACAAAGACACAACATACCAGAATCTCTGGGACACATTTAAAGCAGTGAGTAGAGGGAAATTTATAGCACTAAATGCCCACAAGAGAAAGCAGGAAAGATCTAAAATGGACACCCTAACATCACAATTAAAAGAACTAGAGAAGCAAGAGCAAGCACATTCAAAAGCTAGCAGAAGTCCAGAAATAACTAAGATCAGAACAGAACTGAAGGAGATAGACACACAAAAAACCCTCCAAAAAATCAATGAATCCAGGAGTTGGTTTTTTGAAAAGATCAACAAAATTGATAGACTGCTAGCAAGACTAATAAAGAAGAAAAGAGAGAAGAATCAAATAGACGCAATAAAAAATGATAAAGGTGATATCACCACGGACCCCACAGAAATACAAACTACCATCAGAGAATACTATAAACACCTCTACGCAAATCAACTAGAAAATCTAAAAGAAATGGATAATTTCCTGGACACTTACACTCTTCCAAGACTAAACCAGGAAGAAGTTGAATCCCTGAATAGACCAATAGCAGGCTCTGAAATTGAGGCAATAATAGCCTACCAACCAAAAAAAGTCCAGGACCAGATGGATTCACAGCTGAATTCTACCAGAGGTACAAGGAGGAGCTGGTACCATTTCTTCTGAAACTATTCCAATCAATAGAAAAAGAGGGAATCCTCCCTAACTCATTTTATGAGGCCAACATCATCCTGATACCAAAGCCTGGCAGAGACACAACAAAAAAAGAGAATTTTAGACCAATCTCCCTGATGAACATCGATGCAAAAATCCTCAATAAAATACTGGCAAACCGGATTCAGCAGCACATCAAAAAGCTTATCCACCATGATCAAGTGGGCTTCATCCCTGGGATGCAAGGCTGGTTCAACATATGCAAATCAATAAATGTAATCCAGCATATAAACAGAACCAAAGACAAGAACCACATGATTATCTCAATAGATGCAGAATAGGCCTCTGACAAAATTCAACAGCCCTTCATGCTAAAAACGCTCAATAAATTCGGTATTGATGTAACGTATCTGAAAATAATAAGAGCTATTATTATTTTGACAAACCCACAGCTACCAATGAGTTTCTTCAGAGAATTGGAAAAAACTACTTTAAAGTTCATATGGAACCAAAAAGGATCCTGCATTGCCAAGACAATCCTAAGCCAAAAGATCAAAGCTGGAGGCATCACGCTGACTTCAAACTATACCACAAGGCTACAGTAACCAAAACAGCATGGTACTGGTACCAAAACAGAGATATAGACCAATGGAACAGAATAGAGCCCTCAAAAATAATACTACACATCTACAACCATCTGATCTTTGACAAACCTGACAAAAACAAGAAATGGGGAAAGGATTCCCTATTTAATAAATGGTGCTGGGAAAATTGGCTAGCCATAAGTAGAAAGCTGAAACTGGATCCTTTCCTTACTCCTTATACGAAGATTAATTCAAGATGGATTAGAGACTTAAATGTTAGACCTAATACTATAAAAACCCTAGAAGAAAACCTAGGGAATACCATTCAGGACATAGGCAGGGACAAGGACTTCATGTCTAAAACACCAAAAGCAATGGCAACAAAAGCCAAAATTGACAAATGGGATCTAATTAAACTAAAGAGCTTCTGCATAGCAAAAGAAACTACCATCAGAGTGAACAGGCAACCTACAGAATGGGAGAAAATTTTTGCAATCTACTCATCTGACAAAGGGCTAATATCCAGAACCTACAAAGAACTCAAACAAATTCACAAGAAAAAAACAAACAACACCATCGAAAAGTGGGCAAAGGATATGAACAGACATTTCTCAAAAGAAGACATTCATACAGCCAACAGACACATGAAAAAATGCTCATCATCACTCGCCATCAGAGAAATGCAAATCAAAACCACAATGAGATACCATCTCACACCAGTTAGAATGGCAATCATTAAAAAGTCAGGAAGCAACAGGTGCTGGAGAGGATGTGGAGAAATAGGAACACTTTTACACTGGGTGGGATTGTAAACTAGTTCAACCATTATGGAAAACAGTATGGCAATTCCTCAAGGATCTGGAACTAGAAGTACCATATGACCCAGCCATCCCATTACTGGGTATACACCCAAAGGATTATAAATCATGCTGCTATAAAGACACATGCACACGTATGTTTATTGCAGCACTATTCACAATAGCAAAGACTTGGAACCAACCCAAACGTCCATCAGTGACAGACCGGATTAAGAAAATGTGGCACATATACACCATGGAATACTATGCAGCCATAAAAAAGGATGAGTTTGCGTCCTTTGTAGGGACATGGATGCAGCTGAAAACCACCATTCTCAGCAAACTATTGCAAGATCAGAAAACCAAACACCACATGTTCTCACTCATAGGTGGGAACTGAACAATGAGATCACCTGGACTTGGGAAGGGGAACATCACACACCGGGGCCTATCATGGGGAGGGGGTAGGGGGGAGGGATTGCATTGGGAGTTATCCCTGATGTAAATGATGAGTTGATGGGTGCTGAAGAGTTGATGGCTGCAGCACACCAACATGGCACAAGTATACATATGTAACAAACCTGCACGTTATGCACATGTACCCTAGAACTTAAAGTATAATAATAATAACAATAATAAAAAAGAAAGTGTTTCTCAAGCTTTAACGTGCATATGAATTACCTGGGCATCTTATTAAAATGTAGACTCTGATTCAGCAGCTTTGGAGTGAGCCCTGAGTTCTGCATTTTTAATTAGCCCCTAGAGAATGCTGGTTCTCAGAAAACACTTTGAGTAAGAAGGGATTGGGTTCTACGTAGTGAGGTTTTGCATACCCAGTGATGTATCTGATATTTTTTCAACTTGCTGTCTAGAGCAATCTAAATCACCGCTGTTTAATAGAAATATAACACAAGCAACATATATAATGTGGCTATAGAAATCTTGGGTCCCATTCATTTCCCTTTCCCACTAAGGTTCTTATATTAACTGGAACCCACTTTCATTCTCTTCTGGAATCTGATGTTGCTGAGACAATTTATGCAGCTAGCATAATTTATTTTTTCTTTTCCTGCTTGGATATGTTATCCTTTATCCTTAAATATCATCATGCTAATCTTCCTTCCTTCCTTCTTTCCTTCCTTCTTTCCCCTTTCTCTCTCTCTCTTCCCTTGTCTTTCTTTCTTCTTTTATTTGTTCTTTTCTTTTCTTTTCTTGCTTGCTTTTCTTGCTTTCTGTACTTCTTTCTTTTATTCCCTTACCCAGAACATGGTGAGACTTTTGATCTGTGAATTCAGATGTTCTTTTACTTTGGGAAGGCTTTCATCTAATTCCACATTCCTTTAATTAAAAGATGCATCTTTTTCACATTTTAATCTTTTTCAAACTATAAATGTGACACTTTCATTTAAATTCCTTTCATTTCTATTCCTCCAAAATTATTTTTTAAATTGGTCGTGCATCTTGAAATTACTAATAGTTTGAGATCAAATAAATGTTTTACATTTATTTTCAGTTCCTTTTCTTTTTTTTTTCAGAAATTTCACTTAGCCCTTTGTTGTTTTTCTGATGTCTGTTTTTCATTATTATTATACTTTCTTACCACTTATCTCTCTTTTCCTTGTAGTCTGCATTCTATGTGATTTTTTCCCAAAGCTATCCTCTAAATCGAAACTCAATGTTTCACAAGATTTACTTATATCTAGCTGCTTCTAATTTAGGTTTTAGTTTTGTAATGGTTTTATTTTCCTTCTGGACTTTCTTGGCTTTGCTTCTCATTCTCTCTTGCATTTCTTTGAGCTCTTGATTTACAGAACTGTGGTGTCTAATGCCTCGAGTTTGGAGTTTTGTTGACTGAAACAATTCTTGATCTTTGTTTTGCATGTAACAAATGCTTCTTTTCTTTGTGGAAGTAGTTTTGCATAAGACCCATACTGGTGCTTTTGGGTTGTCTGTGTAGCCTTTGAGTATGTGTTTGTGGGAGGAATAAAGTTGAGGAAAGACAGATCCAATAGGGAGTGATCCTACATATTTCATAGTCATGTTCTTAGCTATTTTGTAGTTTATTTCTATTGAGAATAGAAATGATCGTCTCATTATAGTTTTAACTGTTCATAGCTATTTTATAAAAAAGCTTTCGATTTTTTTCTGGATTTATTTTGTAGTCAGCTATCTTAACATTAGGCTTTATAATTTTCACTTGATTCTCTTATTTACAGTCTATCTGGAACACCAAACACTTACATGTTTCTTATTATGTGTCAGTCTCTATACTTTGTTTTTTATCTTTAGAATTTCTATATGAGGCAAATACTCTTAGTTAATTTCACAGAAGCAAGTGATATCAAACACCCTGCCTGAGTTCACATAGCTAGTAAGTAGTTAGATGCTGATTTGAAGCAAGGTAGATGGGCTCTTAAATCATCACCCTGCTGTTTGCAAAATTTGATTACGTTATCTCCTTCTGTCCAAATAATTTTTGGAAAATAATATCACAATGGTTAAAATTAAGTATATAAACTTATCTTTATTATCTCATTTTCTCTACAATTTGCCCCCTCTCTGCTAAGGAGATGCACTAGTTGTCAGAAGAGCTAAGGTTTACAGTAGCTCTGTAATAACTGGGCATGTGGTCTTGGGCACAGCTATATCATTCTGAGCCTCAACTTGATCATGAATAAAGTAATCATAAATACATCTACCCTTTTTACAAACTCTCAAGATTACTGTGGGGTTGGAATATAATCATTCATGTAAACTGCTTTAAGATCTAGGTAGATCATTATTACTCTGATTTCACACCGAGAGTACTTTTCAAACAATCCAGTTGCCAAGAAGCTTGTTATTATCACTTTCTCTCTACCATCTGCTAGTCTGTAACACACACGCTCTACTACCTACTACCCACAAACATTGCCACTTGCCATTTTTCAAGGAACCTTTTTTTTTAATACCTTAAGTTCTAGGGTACATGTGCACAATGTGCAGGTTTGTTCCATAGGTATACATGTGCCATGGTGGTGTGCTGCATCCATTAACTCGTCATTTACATTAGGTATTTCTCCTATGCTATCCCTCCCCCAGTCCCACACCCACCGACAGTCCCTGGTATGTGATGTTCCCCGCCCTGTGTCCAAGTGTTCTCATCATTCAATTCCCACCTATGAGAACATGCGGTGTTTGGTTTTCTGTCCTTGTGACAGTTTGCTGAGAATGATGGATTCCAGCTTCATCCATGTCCCTACAAAGGACATGAACTCATTCTTTTTTATGACTGCATAGTATCCCATGGTATATATGTACCACATTTTCTTAATCCAGTCTATCATTGATGGACATTTGGGTTAGTTCCAAGTCTTTGCTATTGTCAGTAGTGCCACAATAAACATACGTGTGCATGTGTCTTTATAGTGGAATGATTTATAATCCTTTGGGTATATATCCAGTAATGAGATCTCTGGGTCAAGTGACATTTCTAGTTCTAGATCCTTGAGGAATCGCCATACTGTCTTCCACAATGGTTGAACTAATTTACACTCCAACCAACAGTGCTATTTCTCTATATCTCTCCAGTATCTGTTGTTTCCTGACTTTTTAATGATCACCATTCTAACTGGCATGAGACAGTATCTCATTGGGGTTTTGATTTGCATTTAACTGATGACCATGATGATGAGCATTTTTTCACAGGTCTGTTGGCTGCACAAATGTCTTCTTTTACAAAGCGTATGTTCATATACTTTGCCCACTTTTTGATTTTTTTTTTTCTCATAAATTTGTTTAAGTTCTTTGTAGATTCTGGATATTAACCCTTTGTCAGATGGGTAAATTGCAAAAATTTTCTCCCATTTTGTAGGTTGCCTGTTCACTCTGATAGTAGTTTCTTTTACTGTGCAGAACCTCTTTAGTTTAACTAGATCCCATTTGTCTGTTTTGGCTTTTGTTGCCATTGCTTTTAGTGTTGTAGACATGAAGTCCTTGCCCATGCCTACGTCCTGAATGGTATTCCCTAGGATTTCTTCTAGGGTTTTTATGGTTTTAGGTCTAACATTTAAATCTTTAATCCATCTTGAATTAATTTTTGTATAAGGTGTAAGGAAAGGATCCAGTTTCAGCTTTCTACATATGACTAGCCAGTTTTCCCAGCACCTGTTGTTAAATAGGAAATCCTTTCCCCATTTCTTGTTTTTGTCAGGTTTGTCAAGGATCAAATGGTTGTATATGTGTGGTGTTATTTCTGAGGCCTCTGTTCTGTTCCACTGGTCTATATCTCTGTTTTGGTACTGCACCATGCTGTTTTGGTTGCTGTAGCCTTGTAGTACAGTTTGAAGTCAGGTAGCGTGATGCCTTCAGCTTTGTTCTTTTTGCTTAGGATTGTCTTGGTAATATGGGCTCTTTTTTGGTTCCATATGAACTTCAAAGTAGTTTTTTCCAATTCTGTGAAGAAAGTCATTTACCAATGACTTGATGGGGATGGCCTTGGATCTATAAATTACCTTGGTCAGTATGACCATTTTCACAATATTGATTCTTCATATCCATGAGCATGGAATGTTCTTCCATTTGCTTGTGTCCTCTTTTATTTTGTTCAGCAGTGGTTTATAGTTCTGCTTGAAGAGGTCCTTCACATCCCTAGTAAGTTGGATTCCTAGGTATTTTATTCTCTTCATATCAATTGTGAATGGGAGTTCACTCATGATTTGGCTCTCTGTCTGTTATTGGTGTACAGGAATGCTAGTGACTTTTGCACATAGATTTTGTATCCTGATACTTTGCTGAAGTTGCTTATCAGCTTAAGGAGGTTTTGGACTGAGATGATAGGATTTTCTAAATATACAATCATGTCATCTACAAACAGGAACAATTTGACTTCCTCTTTTTCTAAATGAATACCCTTTCTTTCTTTCTCTTGCCTGATTGCCCTGGCCAGAACTTCCAACACTACGTTGAATAGGAGTGGTGAGAGAGGGTATCCTTCTCTTGTGCCACAAAGAACCATTCTTGTTCTGCATCCACGTTGCAGATTTCTAGCTGCCTATGCAACATTCTAATACTCCCAATTCTCTCCTTCTATATTAACAGAATTCCTATGTTGATTGATAAGGCAATGTACTCAGCTATGAAAACACATCTCCAAACCTTCTTTGTAGCTAAGGTTAGCCAATGAGATATATGTGGAAGATGGATGACCCAGCAGGAAAGTAGATATTTTTGCACTATCCCCATTCCTTCTTCTTACTGCACGAAATACAGTTATAACATCTAGAGCTCCCACTGCCATTTGGGACCGTAAGACAATCTTACAGATCGGAGCTCCATGCCAAGAAGGTAGAATAGAAAGGCATAAAGAAGCCTGGGCTACCAATAACCATGTACTGCCAACCTGTGGACTTATTTTACACAAAGAAAATATCAGCGTATGACTTGTTCAAGCCACTGTTTTGGGTCTGCTATTACTTGCAGCTGAATATAATCATAATTCATATAATCTAGAGAGATATTTAATATGTACAAGAATATACATTTAAGGCACTTAGCAATATTCATATGTAAATAATTGGTGATTAAACTATAAGAAAATTATAAATTAGCTTACCTATTAATTAAAGAGGTCCTGCAAGACCCTTCTTGGGCAAGGTTTTTCTGTATCACTAGATTATTACATTATGATTTACTTAAATTTTTGTCTGTTTCCTGATTGTTAAAAGACTGCACTAGGTGATTAGCTACAAAATTACAATGATCATAACGACTAGCATACATTTAATACATACTATGTGCAAAGCATTTTACATAATAATCTGTAATTCTCACTTCAATTCTATAAGTTAGCTGTAATTATACCCATACCACAGATGAAGAAACTAAGGCTCAAACAGTTAGCATAGCTTGCCCGAGGACTTGCGGTATCTTCAAAAGTGATGTTCTTCCATTGTACTACTGTGCCTTTCTGAAGCTCTAATTCCATTATTCCATTCTCTTCATGTTTCTTATTATTTTCCAAAATAATAATTAATTAACCAAGTGACTTATTTCATCTTGAGAGAGAAGGCTTGAGGTGTCATCTGGGATGATTGAATAATGTGGAACGTTACATTGGCTTTTCAGACACCAAATCTTGAGTTACACTATCATCCCAAAAAGTGGCTTGATGGATGAGAATTCAAATAGGGAGTATTAGAATATTGGGCAGGCAATTAGAAATCTGCAACATGAATATAGGACAAGAATGGTTCCTTGAACTTAAACAAATTTACAAGAAAAAACAAACAACCCCATCAAACAGTGGATGAAGGATAAGGATATGAACAGACACTTCTTAAAAGAAGACGTTTATGTGGCCAGCAAACATTAAAAAAAAAAAAAAAAAAAAAAAAAAAAGCTCATCATCACTGGTCATTACAGAAATGCAAATCAAAACCACAATGAGATACCACCTCACGCCAGTTAGAATGGTGATTGTTAAAAAGTCAGGAAACACCAGATGCTGGAGAGGATGTGGAGAAATAGGAACACTTTTACACTGTTGGTGGTAGTATAAATTAGTTCGACTATTGTGGAAGACAGTATGGTGATTCCTTAAGGATCTAGAACTAGAAATACCATTTGACCCAGCGATCTCATTACTGGGTATACACCCAAAGGATTATAAATCATTCTACTATAAAGACACATGCACATGTATGTTTATTGCAGCACTATTTACAAATAGTAAAAACTTGGAACCAACTCAAATGCCTATCAATGACAGACTGTATAAAGAAAATGTGGCACATATACACCATGGAATACTATGCACCCATAAAAAAGAGTGAGTTTATGTCCTTCGCAGGGACATGAATAAAGCTGGAATCCATCATCCTCAGCAAACTAACACAAGAACAGAAAACCAAACACCACATATTGTCACTCATAAGTGGGAGTCAAACAATGAGAACACCTGGACACAAGGAGGGGAATATTATACACCAGAGCTTATCAGGGGGTTAGGGGAAAGGGAAGGGAGAGCATTAGGACAAATGCCTAATCATGTGGGGCTTAAAACCTAGATGATGGATTGATAGGTGCAGCAAACCATCATGGCACATGTATACCTATGTAACAAACCTGCATGTTCAGCACATGTATTCCAGAACTTAAAGTAAAATTAAAAAAAAAAAAAAAAAAGAATGGTTCCTTGGAGAATGGCAAGGGGCAATGTTTGTGGGTAGTGGGTTGTGTGCATGTTAGGGAATAGGACAGAGGAATTTAGGGCAGTACCATGAAGCACCAGGGATTGATGGGGTGACAAAAATGTTTGCAGCTGCCACATGCACTACCAGTCAGCCCTTCCTCATAAAGTAGGCATGCATCTCATTTTATCTTAGGTCCCAACTTTTCCCAGCGCCCAATTCCTCTTCCTTTGCACTTTCTACTTGCTCAGTGTATACTGGATCTGATATCCTACAAGATTGACAGGGGCATCATCGAAGAAAACTGCAATACCAAGAAAAGTACACATTCCAAGTGAATTTGTGCCCTCCGCTCTCAGAGCTAGAGGATTCTGGGTATATGCTCCAGGGTTGAAAATTCTTCCTTTTTGGAAGATGATTTGAGCTTGAGGAAGGAAAATCACAACATGAAATACAATGCAAACAAGACATATGTTGTCAGCCTTACACTTCATTATAGAAGGATGCTAAGCATATGCTCATTGAATACTTATGAACAATTTCTGCATGTGGCTATGATTCAAGATGGGAAATATTTACAGTGGCAAATTTTATTTTCACAGGCTCATAACATTGCTAGCAATGGCTCCCAATCTTACTGAGATTTCCAAAGTTGTTTTCAAACAGAGAGGTGATTAGCTTTTGAAAACTGTGAAAAAAGCCTTTTAGATGTTTTAACTTAAGACATACATACGGCCAGGCGCGGTGGCTCAAGCCTGTAATCCCAGCACTTTGGGAGGCCGAGACGGGCGGATCACGAGGTCAGGAGATCGAGACCATCCTGGCTAACACGCTGAAACCCCATCTCTACTAAAAAATGCAAAAAACTAGCCGGGCGAGGTGGCGGGCGCCTGTAGTCCCAGCTACTCGGGAGGCTGAGGCAGGAGAATGGCCTAAACTGGGGAGGCCGAGCTCGCAGTGAGCTGAGATCCGGCCACTGCACTCCAGCCTGGGCGACAGAGCGAGGCTCCATCTCAAAAAAAAAAAAAAAAAAAAAAAGAGAGAAACATACATAATTAAATATAAAATCATTGTATTGAATATTTTCTATGCTTTAACATATAATAGTTCAATATAATAACCACACAGGGCCCTCTGGGGAACTACTTTAAGATAATGCTAGCAGGTTCCCTATCAAAACCTTACATCCTGCACCCACGCATTGAAGAAAAGGGAAAACTGAGAAATATCTGCAAATAAATTTGCTCCGGAGTCTCCAAATAAGTCAGTAGTGGATTTAGACTTCATATTTAAGTTAAACCACTGAAAGGAGAATAATAATAACAACACAAAACCATTCATTCATCATCAAAGATTAATGGCTGAGGTTCTTAGTGAAGAAGAGCCTGCCTCATCTGAAGGAGTTATTTAGAAACTTGGGAATTATCTTCTCTACTTTAATTCATATGAAATCTCAGGATTCCTACTTATTCTATTTGTAAATTGTAGCACTCTTACACTTAAATAGAAAAACTGGGGAAAAAATCTTGCAGTGTGAATTTTTCTCAAGGATTTTTGTTCAGAATTCACAAAGTACATACATATCCTCCAAGATACCTAGCCTGACACCCTGAGTTAACAACGATTAATTTCAAAACAAGCAGTTGAATACCAAAAAAAAAAAAAAACAAAAACAAAAACAAAATAAATGTGACGTATGAAGCACTGCATCAACTTATGAAGATCCTGATAAGAGAAATAACATTCTACCAGTTTGGGGATCTTGAGAGTACAAAATTGCCCCCAGCACTTTGAAAGAACCTTACCTGGAGACTTGCACACAGTACAAACTCAGAAATATTTGTTGAAGCTCTCAGTGATGTTCTTAGGAAATCTCAAAGATCACAGTTTCGTCTGGGACAGAATAGAATTCCCACAAACCATGAGTGTTTGGAAGTTCTTTTTATACCTCAATATACCCCAGTATCTAATGCCTTTGGCTCATTGCCTACACACCCATAGCTGTTTATTTGGGGGTTCCTGCATTGGGGTTAGGGGCTCAAATGCAGGACTGAGTGACCTCTAAGGCAGTGGTTCTCGAACTTTAGCTGCATGAGAATCCCGTGGAGTACTTGTTACAATACACATTCCTTATCCCCATTCCCAGAGATCCTGGTTCAGCAGGGTTTGGTGGGGTCCAGGAATTTGCATTTCTAACAAGTTTCCAGGGGAAGGTGATGCTATTAGTCCTTCCACCACACTTCGGATAGCACTGCCCTAAGGTCCATTTGAATTCTGAGTCTACCTTTCAGAACCTGTCTCAACCATCTGTAAAATTCCTTGGAGCCCAGATTTGAGGGCGTCAACAGGTGCAAATCACCAGAAAGGAGAATCCTTCTCACATCCACCTGTCTACCCGAGGTTTTCTCCCTCGCCTGCCTCAGGCCCCAGGTTCCCGTACCCCATACTTACCCAGCTTTCCCGGGGTCAGGGGACACTCTGGACCCTGGAAACCACCCCCAACTCTCCAGAAGAGGCTGCACCAAGCGCCTGAGCGCAGTAACCGCGCGCCTCTTAGGCGCCCGCGGCGCAGTTGGATGGAGCGCGCGCTGGAAGCCCACGCCCGCGCTGCGCAGCTGCAGGTGGGTGCCCTGAGCAAACGCCGCGTGAGCTGAGAGACTCTTTTAAGCCGGCGCTGACCCGTGCCCTTGACCGGGTTCTTCCCTGGGGCTTTTAACTCTTCAGAAGTTTTAATGTGAGTGTCCAGAATCGCTCCAGCTGTTTGCTGGCTTTGTTTCAGAGAAGCCGCTGTCTGCCAAATGAACTTGGGAAGTCAGAATTTCTCAGAAACCAAGGGCAATCTTTGCTGGAGGCCGAGCTGCGATCACTTCTACTACTCGGGCAGAGGACTCGCCATTTGGCTCCAAGTTTGCCAATTTCTCAGAGGTAGCCTGCAGAGAACCAGCGAAAATGCCCAAGGAGGAGCAAAGTCTTGGGGGAAACCCGATAAGAGAGAAAGTAACGCACCCTTGATGCTAAAGGCAGCAGGAATTTTATCCAGCAACTTCTAGAAAGGGCTTGATGGGGAAATGGAGCAGGCAACAAAAATGAAGATGTGATTTTTAGTACATAGATCATAGTGAAGAACTTGGAAAGCACAGTCTATTCATACATGCATGGCTTATTTTTTGTTTGGTTTGTATGGACATGTACTCAGGTTGAGATTTTATATTACATATATATGTATCACCTGCCAGTAAAGGTACTCCTAGCTTGAGTGGTTAAGTTCAATCAATCCATTGCTTCAGCCTGCTAGCTTCTTCAGGCTGTCTGTGAAGAGATACGTTACAATTACTTACAGTGATGAAAGTATATTAAAAGGTTAAGAGGAAACGTGAGAGATGGGAGCTCACCCTTGCTCAGCAACAACCCGATTCTGAGATTGCTTCTGAAGTTAATTAGAAAGTTTCAAAGTATGTCTTAGAAAGAATGGGTTGGAAGAATGAAGAGAGGGAAGTGTCATGAGGACTGTCAGGATTTTATCCTTTTATTATTTAATTTTTTTTACAAAGAGAACACAAATATGTTTAAACCGAAAACTGTTTTTTTGTTGTTGTTGTTTTTCATTAATAAGGAAAAAATGATGTAAGTTGAAAATGGTTTTTCTAAAAAAAAAAAAAATGTATTTTATCTATTTTGAATCCACTTGGAATAGTCAGGGTTATGGGGTGTTCTCTACAGAACATCCTGAAATCCTGGATTGGAATGCCAAGACTCACCCTTCAGTATCAATGAGTCTCAGATTTGTCGAGGTTTTAATGGAAAATGTGCCATTGGTCACCAGAGTGAAGCCCAGAAAGAGTCTACGGGCTGGAATATCAGGAAGCTAGAGTCTGGGGGAACAAAATATACATCTATTTCACCTTCATGCCTGGCCCAGACCAAAACTTTGCTACTGTGATGTCCACATACCCTCAGTGTGTAAAGATTTATGAATTGAGATATCTTTCCCCAACCAAGAGTAATGCCCCAAGGGAGAAAGGAGGCCTACTTTATACTTCACGAGAAGGGCGGGGTTTTTTCTTCACAATTAGGGTAATATCCAAATAGTAATGAAGCCAAAAGGAAGTTGTGGGTTTGTGTTTTGGGGGTTCTTTTGTTGTTTAGAAACTTCTCTAGAAAGTATTATAGAAATGTTTTCATTTGCAATACAATTATGATTTAACTTTCACAATCGTGAAATAAAAGTGGCTCCAGGAATCTACAACTTTTCCACAGATTTTAACATTTCCTTTCCTTTCTTCTGCTTATAAAATTGAAACAAGGTTTTCCCTAAAGAAATCATAATGTGAATTTATTCACTATTGAGAATTGCATTTATTCCATTAAGGATACATTAACTTAATTTTCTTCAGAAATTAGAAGTTTGGAGCTTAACGTCTGAAGGAATTCAGGCACTAAAAGTGCCAACTTTTCAATTTTCTAACACGGAACACAATTGGACTTACATTACTTTAACTGACTTGGGTTTCACTTTCCATTTTCTCTAGAAAATAAAATGGTATTGAATAAAAGAAAAGTAATCCAGAATTTCAAAAGTGTGGAAAAGACATTAAATTTTTTTTCAGGCTCCATCATTAGTTACATTTGTCTTTTATTAACCCAACCTTCACAATCTATATTTTCTGCAGCTGTTTTAAATAAGGCGATAACATCAGAGTAAGAGATAGCAAATTCTGCTGTACCCTGAACTCGTTGATTCCCACTGGGAAATATTGATGGTATGTTTGAAAATGTGAAAACCATACTATCAGAAATATGCAAGGTGATTTTGGATGTGAGATGATTTAAATGGAAATATGATTAACTTTCTCACTGTTGTAATCAGAATTATTAAAAGATAAAATAACATTTTTCTTACATGTGACTCAATGACCCTTGGTCATTCCTATATACCAACAGATAAAAAGTTAACAATTAAAATGCATTATCAATAACTGAAGCCAAATACTTTCCTCTCTGTGTACTAAATAATATTGGAATATAGTATACTTTACTTTCTCTATGTTTTAAGCCATGCTGAAAATAAGCAAAAATGACTTAACTACTTGCTTTAAGAAATACTTGCTCCTAATAGACAAGGCTGTGACTAACCAAAGAGGCTTACTTATCTATGTCAACCAGCTTGCTCTAGAAGACTTGTTTCAACTCCTTCATCTCCCCGTGTCCCAACAATTCAAAGATATTATGTCATGAACTCTGCCAAACCCAAACAGTTTGCTGTCTTGCAAAACCTACCTGAAATTCACTCAGTCTAAGACCTAAACCCTATAAATATCCTCCCTGAGTTCCTTTCTGAGACACTACTAAAACTATCAATGTTGTATTTACCTTTACTGCAGTAAGTTGGATCAACGTTTTTCTTGTGGTCTTCTGGAAAACACAACAGTTGGCAGCACACTGTAATCATGGCTTATTACTTCATGTTACAGCATCACAGTGGAAGGTGAAGCCAACAGTGTGTGGGTGGTTGGGGGTAGTATAGTCAATAAAGTCTTAATGAGAGGGTGACATGAGAGGTGGGTCTGAAAAAGTCCTAAGTTCAACTCTACAAGACTGGGGAGCCGTGTCTCATGAGGAGAAACCCTCCACCTCCAACAGCAATTGGAACCAGAAAGCAATGTCTGTACTGGATATCCATCTGATTTTTTTTTTTTTTTAATTCCTGAAATTACATTCCCTTCCCCTTCCTAGGAAACATTTATTCTGTCTCTACAATCCAAAGACAAATGCTGTTTTGTCAGGATCCCACCTCCCTAGCCACAGTTCTTTGAGGATGGCCCTTGACCCAAGTTTGGCCAGTTAGCCCTAGGATCCCAGGTTCAAAAAAAATGAGTTTCCATTCCTCAGAAGATAAATGTGACCCTGAAGGTTGATGGAAACAACATTCCAGTAATTGTGAAAAAAGTCTATCTAAGGATTAGAATTGACATGCAGAGAAGAGACACAAGAGCTTCAGGGGGTGTTAGAATCGCACATTCTAGTTATCTTTAATATTTTGTCCTTCCCTCAAGGTGTGCACATTGGTGAGGAAATACCCCTCCTTGGCCTAACCTAATTAAGCTGTGTTTCACTCAATAAAATATAATTGCTATTCACCTAGTTAATCTTGGTTGCATTAGTGAAACCATATCTTACTCATTTTGGTATCTCAGAACCATCCTGAAGTAACTTAAAAATAAAAGAGCACCTGCAAACAGGGAGAATTTGACTTCTTCTTTTCCTAACTGAATACCCTTGATTTCTTTCTCTTGCCTGATTGCCCTAGCCAGAACTTCCAACACTATGTTGAATAGGAGTGGTGAGAGAGGGCATCCCTGTCTT
>NC_045435.1:152844585-152906095 GCF_002776525.5 Piliocolobus tephrosceles | reverse complement strand
CTTAAGCTGATAAGCAACTTCAGCAAAGTCTCAGGATACAAAATTAATGTGCAAAAATCACAAGCATTCTTATACACCAGTAACAGACAAGCAGAGAGCCAAATCAGGAATGAACTTCCATTCACAATTGCTTCAAAGAGAATAAAATACCTAGGAATCCAACTTACAAGGGATGTAAACGACCTCTTCAAGGAGAACTACAAACCACTGCTCAGTGAAATCAAAGAGGACACAAACAATTGGAAGAACATACCATGCTCATGGATAGGAAGAATCAATATCGTGAAAATGGCCATACTGCCCAAGGTTATTTATAGATTCAATGCCATCCCCATCAAGCTACCAATGAGTTTCTTCACAGAATTGGAAAAAACTGCTTTAAAGTTCATATGGAACCAAAAAAGAGCCCGCATTGCCAAGACAATCCTAAGTCAAAAGGACAAAGCCGGAGGCGTCACGCTACCTGACTTCAAACTATACTACAAGGCTACAGTAACCAAAACAGCATGGTACTGGTACCAAAACAGAGATATAGACCAATGGAACAGAACGGAGCCTTCAGAAATAATGCCACACATCTACAACCATCTGATATTTGACAAACCTGAGAAAAACAAGAAATGGGGAAAGGATTCCCTATTTAATAAATGGTGCTGGGAAAATTGGCTAGCCATAAGTAGAAAGCTGAAACTGGATCCTTTCCTTACTCCTTATACGAAGATTAATTCAAGATGGATTAGAGACTTAAATGTTAGACCTAATACCATAAAAACCCTAGAAGAAAATCTAGGTAGTACCATTCAGGACATAGGCATGGGCAAGGACTTCATGTCTAAAACACCTAAAGCAACGGCAGCAAAAGCCAAAATTGACAAATGGGATCTAGTTAAACTAAAGAGCTTCTGCACAGCAAAAGAAACTACCATCAGAGTGAACAGGCAACCTACAGAATGGGAGAAAATTTTTGCAATCTACTCATCTGACAAAGGGCTAATTTCCAGAATCTACAAAGAACTCAAACAAATATACAAGAAAAAAACAAACAACCCCATCAAAAAGTGGGGAAAGGATATGAACAGACATTTCTCAAAAGAAGACATTCATACAGCCAACAGGTGTTGGAGAGGATGTGGAGAAATAGGAACACTTTTACACTGTTGGTGGGATTGTAAACTAGTTCAACCATTATGGAAAACAGTATGGCGATTCCTCAAGGACCTAGAACTAGATGTACCATATGACCCAGCCATCCCACTACTGGGTATATACCCAAAGGATTATAAATTATGCTACTACAAAGACACATGCACACGTATGTTTATTGCGGCACTATTCACAATAGCAAAGACTTGGAATCAACCCAAATGTCCATCAGTGACAGACTGGATTAAGAAAATGTGGCACATATACACCATGGAATACTATGCAGCCATAAAAAAGGATGAGTTTGCGTCCTTTGTAGGGACATGGATGCAGCTGGAAACCATCATTCTTAGCAAACTATCACAAGAACAGAAAACCAAACACCGCATGTTCTCACTCATAGGTGGGAACTGAACAATGAGCTCACTTGGACTCGGGAAGGGGAACATCACACACTGGGGCCTATCATGGGGAGGGGGGAGGGGGGAGGGATTGCATTGGGGAGTTATACCTGATATAAATGATGAATTGATGGGTGCTGACGAGTTGATGGGTGCAGCACACCAACATGGCATGTATACATATGTAACAAACCTGCACGTTATGCACATGTACCCTAGAACTTAAAGTATAATAAAAAAAAAAAAGAAAAAAGAAAAAAAGAAAAAAAATAAAAGAGCACCACAGGAGGAAAAGTAAACAGTAATAGTATCCGTTTCCATTTGAAATAAAGAGCTAACCACAGGAAACTTCAGAATATCTCATGTCCCACTCAATGAATGAAGCCATATACTTAAGTACATTCCACATACAAGGTTCAACAACCACTGCTAAATAAGTGGACAAGTTCTCAGTACATCAAGTCACCAAGAAGGGCTTGTAGAAGTAGCTCAAATTTCAAAAAACATGCAATGCCTCAAACCAATGCTGTTGGGATATTAAAATTAATAATGAAAGAAATGGTTAAGGCTAATTCAGTGGTACAAGTCAAATCTTAAAGGAGCCGCCATAACCTGATGGGTTCTGAACCTGTTTTCTGGCTTTTGTTTTATTAGGTTTTGGTGAAGTCAGGCTTGAGATTGTATTTTCCCAAATGGATTGTGTCTCAAAGCCAATAGTTTTTTTTTTTAAATGTATATGTATAGGCCCAACTTAAGGCCAATTAATTCTGAATCTCTGGGGAATGGTGCCAGAAATTTGGATATTTTTAGGCTTCAGCATTGATTCATTTGAGCAGGAAGAGTTGAGCAACCCTAATTCAAAGAAATAGTTCACGTACTCAAATGTGCAAATACCCTCATTAACAAACCACAAGGACCAATTCATTTGGTCCTTGTTATGAGTAGCTCTTTCCATTGAAATCACTTCCATTATGTGAATCCTATAACTGCTACTTCTACCTTTGAAACACTCTACCTGAGTGTTTATTATTGCTGCCTAAGAAATAAACACCGGCTTGGATGTCAAGAATCCCGAGAAACTAATATAGACCTAGAGATTTATATACAAGCAAATAAAAGATGTAAAAGAAATGCCAAGCCGGGCGCGGTGGCTCACGCTTGTAATCCCAGCACTTTGGGAGGCTGAGGTGGGCGGATCATGAGGTCAGGAGATCAAGACCATCCTGGCTAACACAGTGAAACCCCATCTCTGCTAAAAATACAAAAAATTAGCCAGGCATGGTGGCTGGCACCTGTAGTCCCAGCTACTCAGGAAGCTGAAGCAGGAGAATCACTTGAACCCGGGAGGCAGAGCTTGCAGTGAGTCGAGATTGCACCACTGACTCCAGAGTGGGTGACAGAGCCAAAAGAAAAAAAATAAAAAGAAAATAGAAATGCCAAATGCTCTGGGTCCTTTTCTGCTGATTTTACTTGGTATTCTTGGGAAACTTATTTCCTTTCTGATTTATTGAGTAACTAAGATCTTTGTTTACATATCTGAATTTTTCATTATTCCTTCCTGAACCACCAAACATCTGTGGAGCATAAGCATGAAATTCTGTAAACGTGTCCCTGAAGGATATTAAATAACAAGAAATTTCGAGTCCTCAATGTTAATTCTACTGTATATATCCAATTACTAAGTGATACATTGGCAAGATGTTATGACTTGGTGCTCGCTGTAATTATTCCAGCTGTATACACCTGAAGTTTCAGTGCTGTGCTGCCTTCATTCCCTAAAAGGAAAAACAAGACAAGAAACAATTAGAAAAGGAAATGTGGATAAGTCAATGAGTGTTGGTGTTTTGGCCATCACAAAAATCTGCAAGATGTCTTTAGTGGATGATTAAGAGTTTTTGTTGTTGTTGTCCTTGTTAGAAAAGATTTTATAAAAAGATTCCAAATTTTATAAAAAGATTCTCAAATTCAAATATGTAGAAAATATAAAGCAAATGAAATTCCTATTACTATCACCCAGAAACTTGGGTGAGAATTTATAAAAATAAAGAAAGTTTTAGCAATCAAGGTCATGGTTCAGATTTTACACTTCCAAGGAGTAGTTGAAGTCCTTTTAATTCAATTACATTTTCAACAGCCCAGAGGTACAATTCTAAAACTCTTAAAAAATTTTTTTTAAATTTGTGGGTATAAAGTAGGTGTATATATTTATAGGGAACATCAGATATTTTGGTATAGGCATGCAATGTGTAATAATTGCATCAGGGTAAATGTGGTAGCCATCACCTCAAGCATCTTTCTTTTGTGTTACAAGCAATCCAATTACTCTCTTAGGTGTTTTTAAATGTTCAACTAAATTATTAATGACTACATAAACAGAAATAAAGACAAAAAACACATGATTATCTCAATAGATGCAGAAAAGGCCTTTGATAATTCAACATCCCTTCATGTTAAAAACTCTCAATAAACTACATATTGAAGGAACATATCTCAAAATAATGACAGCTATATATGACAAACCCACAGCCAATATCATACCGAATGCACAAAAGCTGGAAGCATTCCCCTTGAAAACTGGCACAAGACAAGGATGCCCTCTCCCACCACTCCGATTCAACATAGTATTGGAATTTCTGGCCAGAATAGTCAGGCAAGAGAAAGAAAAAAGGGGTATTCGAATAGAAAGAGAGAACATCAAATTATCTCGGTTTTTACATGACATGATCCTTTATCAAGAAAACTTCATCATCTCAGCCCCAAATCTTCTTAAGCCGATGAGCAATTTCAACAAAGTCTCAGGATACAAACTCAGTGTACAAAAATTGCCACCATTCCTATACAACAACAACAGGCAAGCAGAGAGCAAAATTGTGAATAAACTCCCATTCACAATTGCTACAAAGAGAATAAAATACCAGAAATAAAGCTAATAAGGGAAGTGAAGGACCTCTTCAAGGAGAACTACAAACTACTGCTCAAAGAAATCAGAGATGACACAAACAAATGGAAAAACATTCCATGCTCATGGATAGGAAGAATCAATATCATGAAATAGCCATACTGCCCAAAGCAATTTATTGATTCAATGCTATTCCCATTAAACTACTGTTGACATTTGTTATGGAATTAGAAGAAACTATTTAAAACTTCATATGAAACAAAACAAATCCAAAAAAAGCCTGAATAACCAAGACAATTCTAAGCAGAAAGAACAAAGCTGGAGGCATCATGCTACCCAATTTCAAACTACACTACAAGGCTACAGTAACCAAAACAGCATGGTACTTGTACAAGAACAGACACATAGACTGGAACAGAATAGAGAACCCAGAAATAAGGCCACACACTTACAACTATCTGATCTTCAACAAACCTGACAAAAACAAGCAATGAGGAAAGGACTCCCTATTTAATAAATGGTGCTGAGAGAACTGGCTAGCCATATGCAGAAAATTGAAACTGGACCCCTTCCTTACACCTTATACAAAAATTAACTCAAGATGGATTAAAGACTTAAATGTAACACACAAAACTATAAAAATCCCTGGAAGAAAATCTAGGCAATATCATTCAGGACATAGGTGATGCAAAGTTTTTATGAAGACACAAAAAACAATTGCAACAAAAGCAAACATTGACAGTTGGGATCCCATTAAACTAAAGAGCTTCTGCACAGCAAAAACAAAACAAAAACTAAAGTCAGAATGAGCAGACAACTTACAGAATGTGAGAAAATTTGTGCCATTTGTCCATCTGACAAAGGTCTAATATCCAGAGTCTACAAGGAATTTAAACAAATTTACAAAAAACAAAAACAAAACAAAAAACACTCCATTAAAAAGTGGGCAAAGGACATGAACAGACACTTCTCAAAAGAAGACATTCATGTGGCCAGCAAACAAAAGAAAAGAAGCTCAACATTATTGATCATTAGAGAAATGAACATCAAAACCACAATGAGATACCATCTCATGCCAGTCAGAATAGTGATTATTAAAAAGTCAAGAAGCAACAGATGCTGGTGAGGCTGCAGAGAAAAAGGAACACTTTTACACTGTGGGTGGGAATGTAAATTAGTTCAACCACTGTGGAAGGCAGTGTGGCAATTCCTCAAAGATCAGGAAGCAGAAATACCATTTGACCCAGCAATCCCATTACTGGCTATAAACCCAAAGGAATATAAATCATTGTATTATAAAGATACATGTGTGCATATGTTCATTGAAGTACTATTTACAATAGTAAAGACATGGAATCAACTGAAATGCCCATCAATGATAGACCGGATCAAGAAAATGTGGTACATATACATCATGGAATACTATACAGTCACAAAAAAGAATGAGATCATGTCCTTTGCGGGGACATGGATGGAGCTGGAAGCTGTTATCCTCAGCAAAGTAACACAGGAACAGAAAACCAAACACCGCATGTTCTCACTTATAAGTGAGACCTGAATTATAAGAACAGATGGACACATGGAGGGGAATAACACACACTGGGGCCTATCGGGGGTGACGGGGGAAGTGGGAGGGAGAGCATCAGGAAGAACAGCTAATGGATACTGGGATTAATACCTAGGTGATGGGTTGATCTGTGCAGCAAACCACCATGGCACGCATTTACCTATGTAACAAACCTGCATATTCTGCACATGTACCTGGGAACTTAAAATAAAAGTTGAAGAAAAAAAAAAATATATATATATATATATATATATATTTATATATATAAAATAATCCCAGCACTTTGGGAGGCCAAAGACGGGTGGGTCATCTGAGGTCAGGAATTGGAGACCAGCCTGGCCAACACGGTGAAACCCTGTTGCTACTAAAAATACAAAAATTAGCCAGGTGTGGTGGCGCATGACTGTAATCCCAACTACTTGGGAGGCTGAGGCAGAAGAATTGCTTGAACTTGGGAGGCGGAGGTTGCAGTGCACTAAGATCACACCACTGCACTCCAGGCTGGGCGACAGAACTAGATTCCATCTCAAAACAATTAAATTAAATTAAATTAAATTAAATTAAATTAAATTAAATTAAATTAAAACAGGCAGAAATAATTATTAGTGACTATAATCACCTGTTGTGCTATCAATACTAGTTCTTTTTCATTGTTTCTATTTTTTGCACCAATTAACCATCCCCACTTCCTCCACCCCACTCCACCCCCACTACCCTTCCCAGCCTCTGATAATCAGGTAATCGTCTTTCTACTCTCTATCTCCATGGTTCAATTTTTTAAATTTTTAGCTTACACAAAGGTTTGTTTTTCTGTGCCTGGTTTATTTCTAGTTCCATCCATGTTGTGGCAAATGTCAGGATCTCATTCTTTTTCATGGCTGATTAGTACTCCATTGTGTGTATGTACCACATTTTCTTTATCCATTTGTCTGTTGATGGACATTTAGTTTGCTTCCAAATCTTGACTATTGTGAATAGTGCTGCACAAAAACGTGGGAGTGCAGATATCGTTTCAATATACTGATTTCCTTTCCTTTGGGTTTATACTAAACAGTGGGGTTGCTGGATTGTATAGTGGCTCTATTTTTAGTTTTTTGAGACAACCTCCTGTAGGTTTCCTGCAATTCTGTAGGTTGTTTCTTCACTTCGTTGATTGTTTGCTGTGCAGAAGCTTTTTCACTTGATGTGATCCCATTTGTCCATTTTTGCTTTGGTTGCCTGTGCTTGTGGGGTATTACTCAAGAAATCTTTGCCCAGTCCAATGTCCTGGAGAGTGTCCCCAAAGTTTTCTTTTAGTATTCTTATAGTTTGAAGTCTTAGATTTAAGTCTTTAATCCATTTTGATTTGATTTTTGTATATGATGAGAGATAGGGATCTAGTTTCATTCTTTTGCATATGGATATCCAGTTTTCCCAGCACAATTGGTTAAAAAGATTGTCTTTTCCCCAATGTATGTTCTTGGCACCTTTGTCAAAAATGAGTTTACTACAAATAGATGGATTTGTTTCTGGGTTTTCAATTCTGTTCCACTGGTCTATGTGTCTGTTTACAATGCCAGTACCATGTTTTTTTTTTTCGTTGTTGTTGTTGTTTTTAACTATAACTCTATAGTATAATTTGAAGTAAGGCGATGTTATTCCTCCTGTTTTGTAGTTTTTGTTCAGGATAGCTTTGACTATTTTGGGTCTTTTGTGGTTCCATATGAGTGTCTGGATTGTTTTCCTCTATTACTGTGAAGAATGTCATTTGTATTTCAACAAGTATTGCATTGAATCTATAGATTGTTCTGGGTAGTATCTACATTTAACAATATTAATCCTTCCAATCCATGAGCATGGAGTATTTTTCCATTTTTTGGTGTCCTCTTCAATGTCTTTCATTAATGTTTAACAGTTTTCTTTGCATAGATCTTTCATTACTTTGATTAAGTTAATTCCTAGGTGTTTATAAGTAGCTATTGTAAACGGGATTATTTTCTTGATTTCTTTTTCAAATTGTTTGCTGTTGGCATACAGCAATGCTACCAATTTTTTTGTTGTTGTTGACTTTGTATTCTGCAACTTTACTGAATTTGTTGATCACTTCTAATAGTTTTTTTGGTGGAGTCTTTAGGTTTTTCCAAATATAACATCATATCCTCTGCAAACAAAGATAATTTGACTTTGTCCTATGCAGTTTGGATGTCCTTTATGTCTGATTGCTCTAGCTAGGGCTCTTAGTACTATGTTGTATAACAATAGTGAAAGTGGACATCCTTGTCATGTTCCAGATCGTAAAGGGAAGGCTTTCAGTTTTTTCTCATCCAGTATGGTACTAGCTGTGGGACTGTCATATACAGCTTTTATTATGTTGAGATATGTTCCTTTTTATGCATTCCTGTGATAAGTCCTACTTGTTCATGATGAATGATCTTTTTAATGTGTTGTTGAATTGGTTTGGTAGTATTTTTTTGAGGATTTTTGCATCAATATTTATTAAGGATATTGGCCTGTAGTTTCCTTTTTTTTGGTATGTCTTTTTCTGGTTTTGGTATCAGGATAATACTGACCTTGTTGAATGAGTTTGGAAATACTTCCTTTTCCTCTATTTTTTCTGAATAGTTTGAGTGGGGCTGGTATTAGTTCTTCTTTAAATGTTTGGTAGAATTCAGCAGTGAAACCATCAGGTCCTGGGCTTTTCTTCACGGAGATATTTTTTATTACAGCTTTGATCTCATTACTTGTTATTGGTCTGTTCAGGTACTGGATTTCTTCATGGTTCAATATTGGTAGACTGTATGTGTCTAGGTATTTATTTCTTCTAGATTTTCCAATTTATTGGCATATTGTTGCTCAGAGTAGCCTCTAATGATCCTTTGAATTTCTGTGATATCAGTTGTAATGTCTTCTTTATTCATTTCTGATTTTATTTATTTTCGTCTTCTCTCATTTTTCTTCCCCTGGCTAAAGCTTTGTCAATTTCATTTATCTTTTCAAGAAACCAACTTTTCATTTCATTAATCTTTTGTATTGTTTCTTCATTTAAATTTTATTTATTTCCACTCTGAACTTTATTATTTCTTCTACTAATTTGGGGTTTGTTCGCTCTTGCTTTTCTAGTTTTTGAGATGCATCATAAAGTTATTTATTTGAAGTTTTTCTTTTTTGATGTAGATGCTTATAGCTTATATCTGTAAACTAGCTATTAACTTCCCTTTCGGTACTGCTTTTGCGGTATCTCGTAGGTTTTGGTATGTTGTGTTTCCATTATAATTTGTTTCAAGAAATTTTTCTGTTTCTTTCTTATTTGAAACACTCTTTTACTCCTGACTGAAGAGCAGAATCCTCTGCTGGGCGGGTACTCTTGACCACCACCCACTTCACTAAATCAATGGGGTTTGTGTAAAGAGAGTGATACCTGATTTTGCTTATACAGTGACCACACAGTGAGGAATCCAAAGGTTGTCCTGATAAAATCTCTTCAGAGGAAAACCACACATTAGAAAACATTTATTCATCATGTCCACATGAGGTTCCATAATAAGACAATTTATTTGACTTTTAAAAATTTAAGATGGTAGAGCTCATGTCAAGCATTCTTACCATAGTGTGTATAAATAAATAAATACATACATACATACATACATAAAAAATATCATTGCCACATTGTGGTTGAGGTTTTCAGAAATTTTCTAATCAAGAAGATAATACGTTATTTTCATGAATCAAGACAAGTGAGGGTTTTATCTAAGCCCTCCTAACTGAACAAACAAGATATGGCTTTATGGACACTTAGTAAAGGGAGACTCCATCTCAAAAAAAAAAAAAAAAAAAGAGAGAGAAGAAGAAGAAAGAAAAGAAAAGCTCTCTTGCATCTAAATTTTCTCCTTACTAGTATTAGAAATGTCAATGACCATGACTCCTATAACCAAATGTCTTGAATATTATTCAATATCTCAAGACTTTGCTGCTTATGTCTTCTCAGCAATGCTATCTAACTTCAATAGGCCTTCACTGCCATTTCACAAGCTTCTTATTTGTTCTATTCTGATTTTACTGAATTTATCACATCTATTTCAAACTTTCTGTACCAATCAATCTCTTAAACTCCACATCGTCTTTGTCAATTTCCTAATAAGAAATAGTAGCAAACAATATTGGCTTCCTATTTAAAATTCACTATACCATTCTTCTGCACTAGCAGTGTTTGAGTTTTGTTCAAGTATCTACCCTCTGTGTGGGAGTGTACTTAGGGAAATTTACCCTATTGCCAACTCAGTTTAAACCAAGTAGTTTATGTTAGTCCTATTCTTGACAGTAGGCATGTGAAATTCTTCTAGCCAATTATACACAAAGGAAAGTCCAAACGTTTTTTCTTTTTATTTATACACACTGTGATAAGAACACTTGACATGAGCTCTACCTTCTCAAATTTTGAAGTGCACAATACGGTATCAGTAACTATAGGCATAATGTTGTACAGCAGATCTCTGGAACTTATTCATCTTGCATCACTGAAACTTTATACCGATTGAACAGCAACTCCCCATTTCCTCCTCCTCACAAGTTCCTGGCAACCACCATTCTATTCTCTATTTCTATGTGTTTTACTATTTTAGATACTTCATAAAATAGAATCATACAGTATTTGTCCCTCTGTGATTGTCATATTTCATTTAGGATAATGTCCTTTAGGTTCATCTATGTCATCACATATTGCAGAATTTCCTTTTCTTTTAGAGCTGAATAATATTTCATTGTATGTATATACCTCATTTTCTTTATCCATTCATCATTGATAGACGTTTAGGATGTTTCCAGATCTTGACTATTGTGAATAATGCCTCAATGAACATGGGAGTGCATATATATCTTTGAGATCCTGATGTTCATTCTCTTGGATGTATAACCAGAAGTGGAATTGCCAGATCATATGGTGTTTTGTTTTTAATTTTTTGAGAAACTGCCATACTGTTTTCCATGGTGGCTGTGCCATTTTACATTCCCACCAACTGTGTACAACAGTTTCAATTTCAGCACATCCTCACCAACACTTATCTTTTGTTTATTTGATAACAGCTATGCTAACAAGTATGCAGTGACATCTCACTGTGGTTTTAATTTGCATATTTCTGGATGATTAGTGATGCTGAGCATCATTTCGTGTCCTTGTTGCCGTTTGTATTTCTTTTCTGAAGAAATATCTATTCAGATCCCTTGCCCAATCAGGTTATTATTAGTTTGGTTTACTTTAGTTTTGATTTTCATTTTTTTGTTTTTTGTTTTTTAATTTTTATTTTTGCTGTTGAATTGTAGGAGTTCCTTGTTTTGTTTTGGATTTTTTTAAAGATATTAATCTCTTGTGAAATATATGGTTTGCAAATACTTCCTTCCATTCTGTAGGTTGCCTTTTCAATCTGTTGATTGCTTTCCTTGCTGTACAGATGCTTTTTAGTTTGATGTAGTCTCACTTATCTAATTTTGTTTTTGTTTTCTGTACTCTTGGTGTCATATCCAAGAATAATTGCTAAGCCCAATGTCATGAAGTATACATCTATGTTTTCTTCTAGTAGTTTTACAGTTCTACGTTTTACATTTACATCTTTGATATTTGTGTATGGTGTAAGATAAAGGTTCAATTTCATTCTTTTGCATGTGGATATTCAACTTTTCCAACACCATTTATTGAAGAGACTATCTTTTCCCCATTATGTATTCTTGGCACCCTTGTCCAAGATCAGCTAACTGTAAATATATAGGTTTACTTCTGGGCTATCTTTTCTATTCTGTTGGCTTATATGTCTGTTTTTATGTCAATGCCATACTGTTTTGATTACAATAGCTTTATAGAAATCAGGAGGTATAATGCCCACAGCTTTGTTCTTCTTTTTCAAGTTTGCTTTGGCTGTTCAGTGTCTGTGGTTTCATATGAATTTTAGGATTCTTTTCTCTATTTCTGTAAAAAAAATTAATTGGAATCTTGATAGGGATTATATTGAATCTGTAGATTATTATCAGCAGTATAGACATTTTAACAATATTAACTTGTTCAATCCATCAACATGGAGCATCTTTGCATTTATTTGTGTCTTCTTTAACTTTTTTTAATCAACAATTTATATTTTTAGTGTACAAGTCTTTTACCTCTTTGGTTAAGTTTATTTTTAAGTATTGTATCATTTTAATCATATTATAAATGAAACTTTTTCTTAATTTCCTTTTCAGATAGTTTGTTGTTAATGTACAAAATGCAAATATTTTTATACATTGATTGTATAACTGTACTGTCTTTGTTTATTAGTTCTAACAGGTTTTTGTGGAGTCATTGAGATTTTCTACATAAGAGATGTCGTACGCAGATAATTTTACTTCTTTTTTATTTATTTACTTATTATTGATACAAAATATTTTACATATTGATGAGGTACATGTGAGTATTCATTACATGCATAGACTACAATGATCAGGTCAGGGTATTTGGGTATCCATCACCTTGGGTATTTATCATTTCCATGTGTTGGTAACATGTAAAGTCCTCTCTTTTAGCTACTTTGAAATATATAAAACCTTGTTGCTAACTATAATCGCCCTATTCAGCTCTCAAATATTGAGGCTTATTTTTTCTATCTAAAGGTATGTTTATCTCACTGAACGACTTCATTTTTATCCCTTCCTCCTATCCACACACTCTTCTCAGCCACTGATGTCTGTCATTCTGTTCTCCATCTATATGAGATCAATTTTTTTTTAGTTCCCACACTTGAGCAAGAAATATGTGGATCTGTCTTTCTGTGCCTGGCTTATTTCACTTAACATAATGACCTCCAGTTCCACTCATGTTTCTGCAAATGACATGATTTTGTTCTTTTATATTGCTGAATAGCAGTGCATATATACCACATTCTCTTTATCCATTCATCTATTGATGGTCATTTAGATTGATTCCATATTTTTATCTCTTTGTAGAATTCTTTAGGTTCATATTATTTGGGATACATTAGGATTTGTGAAATGAGATTAGATGTCCATTTTTCTGCCCCAGATTTGGGTAGTTTTCATGCATTATTTCTTTAAATAAGATTTCTGTCCCTTTTTCTTACTCTTCTCCTTCTGGAACTCTTGAAATGCATATATTAGCTCCTATGATGGTATCCCATAATTCCCTTATGATTTCTACAGTTTTTTTTTTTATTTTTGCTCCTCTGATTGAAGAATTTCAAATTACTTGCCCTCAAGTTCATTGATTTTTTTTCTGCTTAATTAAATCTACTGTTGAACCTCTGTACTGATTTTTTTTTAGTTCAGTTATTATATTCTTCTGTTCCAGAATTTCTGTTTGGTTCTTCTTTATTATTTTTATCTTTGTTAATATTCTCATTTTGTTTATGTAATGTGTTCCTGTTTCATTTAGTTATATATCTATGTTCTTTTCTAACTCACTGAACTTTTTTAACACAATTATTTGAACTCTTTGTCAGGCAATTCACTGATCACCATTTTTTTTTTAGGTTCAATTAATAGAAATTTAGTTTGTCCTTTTGATTGTGTGGTGTTTTTCTGATTCTTCCTGTTTCTTGTAGCTTTGAACTTGTGTCTGTGTATTTGGAGAAACAGGTTCTCTCTCCCACTTTTTAGAGACTGGCTTTGACTAGGAAAGACCTTCACCATTTAACTTGGCTAGAGAGATTCTAGGCCTTTGTTCCTAGTTGCCTTAGGCACCCAACCTTTTTTTTTTTTCCAGAAGCCCATAATCTCTTGCTCCTTCTGGTATCTAACCGACTATGTTAATTCCATCAATGCTTTGTGTGAGGTGAGATGGAAGCTAGCCCCTTGGGCAATGCACTGAAAGGCTGGGTACACTGGGAGCATGTTCCACTCTTCTCTTTTCCCCTTGACATAAACCCTCAGTCATACACTGTTTTTCTAGTCTTGCAGAGTCATGCCAGCCACAGGTGCCTTGGGCATCTAGACTATGCCAGTTTCTTCAGTGCTCTAGGGGCCAAAACCAGCCTCTTAAGGAGCATACTACAAGACCAGATACATTAGAGCCATACTTCATTTCTCCCTTTGTCCTGGAGGAGAGACCTCAGTTCTACACCTTCTCTATTATCCCCAGAACAATGCTGGCTGCAGGAAAGAGTCTGTCTGGTAGCTTCCCCAGGCATCCAGGTTATACCAGTACTTTCAACACTCCGTTGAGGTGAAACAGAAGCTAGCTCCTTAGGGAGTGCACTGAAAATCAAGAGAAATTGACATTTGCCCCCTCTCTTTCCCTTCCTTCCAGAGAGGAGTTGCAATCTCTCTAAATGCTTAGCTGCATTGGCTTGGGAGAAAGGCTGACATAGGTAAAGTAAAATTGCTCTTCATACTTGTTTTGGTGAAGCTGATTCCAATTTTGTATTCATCTGGGGTACTGCAGCTGCTTAACTGGATTCTGGACTTCCATATTTTATTACTTATATCATTAACAAATTTATGTTTCTGTTGGGGGACAAGGACTAGGACTTTCTATTATGGCACCTTTTGACATCACTTTCCATTTTCTCTTTTTTAAAAAGATATATTCTATTTTCTTCTCCTGGCATTATCACAGTCAAGTGAGACGCTTGTTGCTACAGCAGGGATCTTGTGATTAGCTTGATGATTAATGGAGAAAACCTGGAACTTGGATGATGTCATTGAGCAGATGCAGCTTATAGCCTGTGGCTCCCCTTCGCTTGGACTTCTTGTTATCTGAGACAATAAATATCCTTATTAAAACAGTCAGCTAGGTCAGGGTTTTCCATGACTTGCTGCTTGAGAGCATCCTAACTGAAACAATACTTTGATGTTGCTAAGGTTACATCTTAACTGCTAAGGTTACTTAAACTGCTAAATCTCAGCCTTCATTCTCCTGAATTTTTACACAGTGTTAGGTTTTCTTGGCCTCACCACTGAATGTTTTCTTCTTTGTTTTTGGAGAGATCATATACTCTAGGCTTTTTTGTGACATTTCTTCCTTGACTCCATGTCCTCCTTCAGCCTCCTACCTGTGGCCACATCAAAGTTCAATACCTGATCTTTGGCTCTGCTTCCCCTGCATGCTGAACCAATTTTCAGTTTAATCTTGCAACTCTGAGCATGTGTGTACAACCATCATGCCCACAAGACTCTGTTTCAGTTTTAGTCCCACATCGCCCACTGTCTGATGAACAGTTCTGTCTGGACATTCCATGACATCTCAATATTGACATATCCACAAGCAAGATTACAATCTTTCTTCAGAAGCCCAGCAATTCTGCAAGACTATATTTCTCTCAGTGCCACAGATGTTCTCCCAGAATCAAACTTCAAAGTCATTTTTTGTCATGCTGTTCTCTACTGTCTGTAAAGATAGTCATCATGCATGAAGAACCCACTTAGGCTATCTATCATCGCTTTTGACTTGCCCTTCTGCCTCTACCCACATTGTTGCTACAGAGTCTGTCACATTTATCCAAATGGCCCCCTGGCCACTATTCATTAGCTTAGAGGTAGAAATCTGACCCAAGCTATGGTCCCAATGATGGTTCATCCCTGAGGAATGGCAACTTAGATCACTCCCTTTCTAGGGGCCTAGACTTAAATTTGGGAGCTGTTAGTGACCAGGTTTTCTACCATATAGGTGGGATAAGTTGAAAAAGCCTGACTGAAAAGAGAGAAAAAGTAAGAATTGGCCAATATAGAGAGGGAGAGGAGCAGAAATTTTAAATGGAGAAAACATCTGATGGAGTTCTAAACTTGGTCCCAGTTGTTTCTGTAATCTAGCTTTAGCCCTCACCTTGAAGTCTACAAGATATCCCCGAGTACTTACAATGAAATCCCTTAGTTCTTACTCGGTTTTTGCTATCTGCATTAAAAAACACATATTTTGTGTAAGATCTTACTGATATTTTCTTTGAAATATTGATTATTTTCTTTCCATTCTCTCCTGCTTTAAGTTCTCATCCCCAGTTGGCTCTTAACTACATTCCCTACCTCCAATATCTTTGCTGCCCGATATGTCATGTGGTCCAATTCAAGGTTAACCTTCTTAAATATTGCTTTGCATATGCTATTCTCTTTCTGAAAAATCTTTCATGGATCTCTATTGCCTATATAATTTAATACAATTTAATGTTTACTCGTACTTTGTATAACCAGCTATGCAAGGTCTTTGACGATGTGGTTCATACACTTTTCAAAGTTCTTCCACATTTTACAAATGTGAATCTTCTGCTTCAGCTAATTTTGTCTTCTAATTTTTAGCATGTCATGCAAAATTTTTTATCTTTCACTTTACTTACATTGTTTTCCTATTCTGCTTATTTATAAACATCATTTCTTTAATGCAGAATTCAGATTGTCTCTCTTTTTTTCTTTCTTTTTTTTACTACTTCTGTTTGTCAAAAAATCATCTCCCTTTTGTGAACTTTGGAGTGGTAGAGTGCAATGTTTATTCACAATCTTTTTCTTCTTCCACAACTTTGTCATGATTTACTGTGAGATAAGTATACTTCTCCACCTCCATTTATTTTGGGTTTGGCCAATGGAATATGAGCAAACACAACAGTACCTTTTTTTCTGGTTAAAGTTGTAAGAAGTATGGAGTTTCCACCAACCCTCTTGGCGCTTCACATGTTTGCCAGGTGAAGACCATAATTCAGGTTGCCAGATGAAAATTCATGGAGCAGACCTGAACCCAAACAGAAGCTGATATCCATCTCAGCCCAGCTGAGTCTAGCCCATAATCAGCTGGGCCATAGTTTAAAAGTCATGAAAAAGAACTAAGTGTTTATTGTTTTAAACTACTAAGATTGTGGTGCAGGGGGTTGCTTGTTACACAGTACTGTAACGGGAAAAATTACTCCATACTATGTTTTTAGTCTTTTGAACAAAGACATGGTTCTAAAAAGGGGTCTAAGCGTGCTTGACTATGGGTTGAGGTGAAGGCTGAAAACAATTTTTCCCCCTCAGGTGAAGCACTGCTAGAGTCTCCTTATGGAGAATTGCTGTGTTTTATGAAATCTGGCATTGTCAAGGTAATTGTCAATGAAGTGGTGTCCCTAAACAATTTGCAGAAATGATGGGAGATTATAGGTAGTGTGTGTCCCTCTCTGATGATGTGACTTGATGATTCTTCAGTTAGAGAAAATATTTCTCCAGTGTTTGGAGAGAGAACATGTTCATGAAATGCCTGCTCAAAAATGATTGAATTTCCTTTCCCACAACATGTGTACTTTCTGACATGGGAACGAACACAGTCCCACTTTCTGTGATGGATGAGAAGAATATGGAAGATTTGAAATCCTAGCACTTTGGGAGGCTGAGGTGGGGAACAGCTTGAGCTCAGAAGTTCGAGACCAGACTGGGCAACATGGCGAAACACTGTCTGTACCAAAACTACAAAAACTAGCTGGGTGTGGTGGCGCATGCCTGTTGTCCCAGCTATTCAGGAGGCTGAGCTGGAAGGACCGCTTGAACCTGGGAGACAGAGGTTGCAGTGAACCGAGATTGTGCCACTGCACTCCAGCCTGGGTGACAGAGGGAGACCCAGTGCAGAAGGAAGGAAGGAAGGAAGGAAGGAAGGAAGGAAGGAAGGAAGGAAGGAAGGAAGGAAGGTTCAAATATCACTTTCTGTTCCAGGCATGTTACTCAGTATGACTCCTAAGGGTCCTTCCACTCATCAAGGGATGCAGAATTCTGCCCATTTCTTCCTGTTATTGAAAATACATTATTGAGCAACTTCAATTGCCCAGGATCTTTTACCTTTGGGTAATTTGTGCTATAAAACACTCCTAAAAGGTTCAGAATGTAGGGGCTCCAGGAACCTCCAGAAGATGTTGCATATGTATATTTGAAAATAGGAGAAATGGTTGACATTATGTGTAAGAGGTAACTAGATGCCACCAGGCACCTTTCATTGCCCTATGTAGCCACGTTATTCTTCTCTACTCCTCCCCTCTCCTACCTCATCAAGGCAGAGACTAGTACATGTAGAAAACTCACCAGAAAAACTTCAAATGGGACAACAGGAACAGATGAGGGGTAGATACTCACAAGAGAAGATTAAGTGAAACTTTGCATATTGAACAATAATACTTTTATCTATGCTCCATGTTTTGCTTCCATGAAAACATTAGCAGCATGCTATACTTCTCTTGGGCATGTGATTGGAGGATCTCATGCTTTGAAAATAGACTGGGCCAAGATTAAAACAAATAGAGCAGAAAAGATAACTGTTGGGGACTGGGCTTAATACCTAGGTGATGAAATAATATGTATAACAAACCTCCGTGACATGTGTTTCCCTGTGTAACAAACCTTCACATGTATCCTCAAACCTAAAATAAAAGTTAAAATAATAAGAATAAACAACAACAACAAAAAAAAAAAAAAACTTTAGAATATGATTATTGTGAGTTTTCTTAAGGAAACATCCCAGTCAAATCAACCCATAATATAGCCTACCTGAAGACTATACCCTCACTCTCCCTCTCATTTACACTCGAGGTGTCCAAAAAGTTTTTTAGTGACTTCCTCTTAAATTCAATCCAAGACTACCAATCACAGGACTTTTAGGGAAAAAAAAGACTAAACAATAGAGCAAAATAATAAACAGAAAAAAATAAATTAGGAAGAAATAGAAGTGATGCAAGAAGCAATGCAAGGAGACAACTGAAGGAAGATGTGGGACCAGAACTAATATCCTCAGAGAGATAAAAGAAGCAATCATATCCTTTACATAAGAAGAGAAAATTATTAAAAAGTAGTTTTACAAACAAAAAGAGCCCCTATAAGTTACAAATATGATATCAACAATAAAAAATAATAATTAGAATTAGATAAAGGAAATCCCGGAAAGTAGAATAACAATAAAAACAAACAAAGTGCAAAGGAGATAGAGGAAAATTTTTGAAGAAAAAAGAAAATTAGAGAATCAATGTAGGCAATCCAATATCCAAGTAGTAGGAATTTCAGAAAGAGAGAACATAGAAAGTATAGGAAAAAATTATTTTAAAGTAATTAAGAAAAATTCTCTGAACTGATGGACGTGACCACTCAGATGAAGAAGTCCTCTGTGAATCCAGTATAATAAATAAAAAGCCACCCACAAAAAAGCATATCAATGTGAAATTTCTGAACCCAAGTGACGAATTGTAAATCCTAAAGTCTTCAAGAAAGTAAAAGCAGGTCAAATGCAATGGACCAAGAATTATAGTATCACCATTCTTTCCAACAATACTTTAGTCTAAAAAAAGACAAGGAAAAATGCTTTAGCAATGCTAAAGGAGATGTATATTTAATCTAGTATTGTAAACTTAAACTAAGAATTGATTGCAAGTAGAAAGTAAACACATTTTGGGACTTTTATTATTTCAAGCAAAGAAAGTGGGGTTTTTTTGTTTTCGTTTTTTGTTTTTTCAAAAAAGGCTTGATCAACTGAGTAATTACTGTTGAAGGTCAAGTGAAAGGGGGATTTATTGAGCGTAGGATTCAGCAATGTAGAAGTCGCTGGTGCCCACAATTGGAGCAGTTTTGGTGGAGTAGTGAGATGAAAGCTTGATTGGAGGGAAAAAAGAGGAGAATGAGAACACTTTCAGGAGAGTTTTATAAAAGGGAGCAGAGAAACGGGTAGCTTCATGAGAATGTAGCAAAGTTTGAGTGCTTTATTTATTTTAATCTGTGTGCTTAGTTTTTAAGATAAGAAAAATTATAGAATGAAAAGAATGATATGAAAGACTTAGAAGAAAGAAAAATTGAGGACACAAGAGAGAAAGTTGAAGTAGTCTCCCTGGGGAGGGGAGAGGGGAGGAGAGCTAGAGCACAAGCACAATGAATAGCCTTAGAAAAGAGAATTGGCGACTACATCCAAGATGGCTGAACAGGAACAGCTCCAGGCTATAGCTCCCAGCGTGAGGGAGGCAGAAGATGGGTGATTTCTGCATTTCCAACTGAGGTACCAGGTTCATTTCACTGGGGCGTGTCAGACAGTGGGTGCAGGACAGTGGGTGCAGCCCACGGAGCAAGAGCCAAAGCAGGCTGAGGCATCACCTCACCTGGAAAGTACAAGGGGAAAGGGAATTCCCTTTCCTATCCAGGGGAAACCGTGACACACAGCACCTGGAAAACTGGATCACTCCCACCCTAATACTGTGCTTTTCCAAGGGTCTTAGCAAATGCCACACCAGGAAATTATATCCTGCACCTGGCTCAGAGGGTCTCACACCTAGGGAGCCTCCTTCATTGCTAGCACAGCAGTCTGAGTCTAACTGCAAGGTGGCAGCAAGGCTGTGGGAGGGGCGCCCGCCATTGCTGAGGCTTGAGTAGGTAAACAAAGTGGCCAGGAAGCTCGAACTGGGTGGAGCCCCCTGCAGCTCAAGGAGGCCTGACTGCCTCTGTAGACTCCACCCCTGGGGACAGGGCATAACCAAACAAAAGGCAGCAGAAACCTCTGCGGATTTAAATGTCCCTGTCTGACAGCTTTGAAGAGAGTAGTGGTTCTCCCAGCACGGAGTTTGAGATCTGAGAACAGACAGACTGCCTCCCCAAGTGGGTCCCTGACCCCCAAGTAGCCTGACTGGGAGGCACTCCCCATTTAGGGGCAGACTTTGACACCTCACATGGCTGGGTACCCCTCTGAGACAAAGCTTCCAGAGGAACGAACAGGCAGTAACAATTGCTGTTCAGCAATATTTACTCTTCTGCAGCCTCTGCTGCTGATACCCAGGCAAACAGGGTCTGGAGTGGACCTCCAGCAAAATCCAACAGACCTGCAGCTGAGGGTCCTGACTGTTAGAAGGAAAACTAACAAACAGAAAGGACATCCACACCAAAATCCCATTTGTACATCACCATGATCAAAGACCAAAGGTAGATAAAACCACAAAGATGGGGAAAAAACAGAGCAGAAAAGTTGAAAATTCTAAAAATCAGAGTGCTTCTCTGCCTCCAAAGGAATGCAGCTCCACACCAGCAATGGAACAAAGCTGGACGGAGAATGACTTTGATGAGTTGAGAGAAGACTTCAGATGACCAAACTTCTCCGAGCTAAAGGAGGAAGTTTGAACCCATCGCAAAGAAGCTAAAAACCTTGAAAAAAGATTAGATGAATGGGTAACTAGAATAACCAATGTAGAGAAGTCCTTAAATGACCTGATGGAGCTGAAAACCATGGCACAAGAAGTACGGGACAAATGCACAAGCCTCAGTAACTGATTCGATCAACTGAAAGAAAGAGTATCAGTGATTGAAGATCAAATGAATGAAATGAAGCGAGAAGAGAAGTTTAGAGAAAAAAGACTAAAACGAAATGAACAAAGCCTCCAAGACATATGGGACAATGTGAAAAGACCAAATCTATGTCTGATTGGTGTACCTGAAAGTGACCAGGAGAAGGGAACCAAGTTGTAAAACACTCTGCAGGATATTGTCCACAAGAATTCCCCAACCTAGCAAGGCAGGCCAACGTTCAAATTCAGGAAATACAGAGAACGCCACGAAGATACTCCATGAGAAGAGCAACTCCAAGACACATAATTGTCAGATTCACCAAAGTTGAAATGAAGGAAAAATGTTAAGGGCAGCCAGAGAGAAAGGTCGGGTTACCCACAAAGGGAAGCCCATCAGACTAACAGCGGATCTCTTGGCAGAAACTCTATAAGCCAGAAGAGAGTGGGGGCCAATATTCAACATTCTTAAAGAAAAGAATTTTCAACCCAGAATTTCATATCCAGCCAAACTAAGTTTCATAAGTGAAGGAGAAATAAAATCCTTTACAGACAAACAAATGCTCAGAGATTTTGTCACCACCAGACCTGCCTTACAAAAGCTCCTGAAGGAAGCACTAAACATGGAAAGGAACAACTGGTACCAGCCACTGCAAAAACATGCCAAAATATAAAGACCATTGATGGTAGGAAGAAACTGCAACTAATGAGCAAAATAACCAGCTAACATCATAATGACAGGATCAAATTCACACATAACAATATTAACCTTAAATGTAAATGGACTAAATGCTCCAACTAAAAGAAACAGACTGGCAAATTGGATAAAGAGTCAAGACCCATCAGTGTGCTGTATTCAGGAGACCCATCTCACGTGGAGAAGCCCACATAAGCTCAAAATGAAGGGGTGGAGGAACATCTACCAAGCAAATAGAAAACAAAAAAGGGCAGGGGTTGCAATACTAGTCTCTGATGAAACAGACTTTAAACCAATAAAGATCAAAAGACACAAAGAAGGCCATTATGTAATGGTAAAGGGATCAATTCAACAAGAAGAGCTAACTAACCTAAATATATATGCACCCAATACAGGAGCACCCAGATTCATAAAGCAAATCCTTAGAGACTTTATTACAAAGAGACTTAGACTCCCACACAATAATAATGGGAGACTTTAGCACCCCACTATCAACATTAGACAGATCAATGGGACAGATATTTAACAAGGATATCCAGGAATTGAACTCAGCTCTGCAGCAAGCAGACCTAATAGACATCTACAGAACTCTCCACCCCAAATTAACAGAATATACATTATTCTCAGCACCACATCACACTTATTCCAAAATTGACCACATAGTTGGAAGTAAAGCACTCCTCAGCAAATGTAAAAGAACAGAAATTATAACAAACTGTCTCTCAGACCACAGTGCAATCAAACTAGAACTCAGAATTAAGAAACTCACTCAAAACTGCTCAACTACATGGAAACTGAACAACCTGCTCTTTAATGACTACTGGGTACATAACAAAATGAAGGCACAAATAAAGATGTTCCTTGAAACCAGTGAGAACAAAGACACAACATACCAGAATCTCTGAAACACATTTAAAGCAGTGTGTAGAGGGAAATTTATAGCACTAAATGCCCACAAGAGAAAGCAGGAAAGATCTAAAATTGACACCCTAACATCACAACTAAAAGAACTAGAGAAGCAAGAGCAAGCACATTCAAAACCTAGCAGAAGTCCAGAAATAACTAAGATCAGAGCAGAACTGAAGGAGATAGAGACACAAAAAACCCTCCAAAAAATCAATGAACCCAGGAGCTGGTTTTTTGAAAAGATCAACAAAATTGATAGGCCACTAGCAAGACTAATAAAGAAGAAAAGAGAGAAGAATCAAATAGATGCAATAAAAAATGATAAGGGGACATCATCACCAACCCCACAGAAATACAAACTACCATCAGAGAATACTATAAACACCTCTACGCAAATAAACTACAAAACCTAGAAGAAATGGATAAATTCCTGGACACACACACTCTCCCAAGACTAAGCCAGGAAGAAGTTGAATCCCTGAATAGACCAATAACAGGCTCTGAAATTGAGGCAATAATTAATAGCCTACCAACCAAAAAAATTCAAGGACCAGACAGATTCACAGCCAAATTCTACCAGAGGTACAAGGAGAAGCTGGTGCCATTCCTTCTGAAACTATTCCAATCAATAGAAAAAGAGGGAATTCTCCCTAACTCATTTTATGAGGCCAATATCATCCTGATACCAAAGCCTGGCAGAGACACAACAAAAAAGAGAATTTTAGACCAATATCCCTGATGAACATTGATGCAAAAATTCTCAATAAAATACTGGCAAACCGAATCCAGCAGCACATCAAAAAGCTTATCCACCATGATCTAGTGGGCTTCATCCCTGGGTGCAAGGCTGGTTGAACATACACAAATCAATAAACATAATCCAGCATATAAACAAAACCAAAAACAAAAATCACATGATTATTTCCATAGATGCAGAAAAGGCCTTTGACAAAATTCAACAGCCCTTCATGCTAAAAACTCTCAATAAATTCAGTATGGATGGAACATGTCTCAAAATAATAAGAGCTATTTATGACAAACCCACAGCCAATATCATACTGAATGGGCAAAAACTGTAAGCATTCCCTTTGAAAACTGGCACAAGAGACCTTCTCTCACCACTCCTATTCAACATAGTGTTGGAAGTGCTGGCCAGGGCAATCAGGCAGGAGAAAGAAATAAAGGGAAAAGAGGAAGTCAAATTGTCCCTGTTTGCAGATGACATGATTGTATATTTAGAAAACTCCATTGTCTCAGCACAAAATCTCCTTAAGCTCATAAGCAACTTCAGCAAAGTCTCAGGATACAAAATCAATGTGCAAAAATCACAAATATTCTTAACACCAATAACAGACAAATAGAGAGTCAAATCATGAGTGAACTCCCACTCACAATTGCTTCAAATAGAATAAAATACCCAGGAATCTGACTTACAAGGGACGTGAAGGACCTCTTCGAGGAGAACTACAAACCACTGCTCAATGAAATAAAAGAGGACACAAACAAATGGAAGAACATTCCATGCTCATGGATAGGAAGAATCAATATTGTGAAAATGGCCATACAGCTCAAAGTAATTTATAGATTCAATGCCATCCGCATTAAGCTACCAATGACTTTCTTCACAGAATTGGAAAAAACTACTTTAAAGTTCATATGGAACCAAAAAGGATCCTGCATTGCCAAGACAATCCTAAGCCAAAAGATCAAAGCTGGAGGCATCACGCTATCTGACTTCAAACTATACCACAAGGCTACAGTAACCAAAACAGCAAGGTACTGGTACCAAAACAGAGATATAGACCAATGGAACAGAATAGAGCCCTCAAAAATAATACTACACATCTACAACCATCTGATCTTTGACAAACCTGACAAAAACAAGAAATGGGGAAAGGATTCCCTATTTAATAAATGGTGCTGGGAAAACTGGCTAGCCATATGTAGAAAGCTGAAACTGGATCCCTTCCTTACATGTTATACAAAAATTAATTCAAGATGGATTAGAGACTTAAATGTTAGACCTAAAACCATAAAAACCCTAGAAGAAAACCTAGGAAATACCATTCAGGACATAGGCATGGGCAAGGACTTCATGTCTAAAACACCAAAAGCCATGGCAACAAAAGCCAAAATTGATAAATGGGATCTAGTTAAACTAAAGAGCTTCTGCACAGCAAAAGAAACTACCATCAGAGTGAACAGGCAACCTACAGAATGGGAGAAAATTTTTGCAATCTACCCATCTGACAAAGGGCTAATATCCAGAACCTACAAAGAACTCAAACAAATATACAAGAAAAAAACAAACAACCCCATCGAAAAGTGGGCAAAGGATATGAACAGACACTTCTCAAAAGAAGACATTTATGCAGCCAACAGACACGTGAAAAAATGCTCATCATCACTGGCCATCAGAGAAATGCAAATCAAAACCACGAGATACCATCTCACACCAGTTAGAATGGCGATCATTGAAAAGTCAGGAAACAACAGGTGCTGGAGAGGATGTGGAGAAATAGGAACACTTTTACACTGTTGGTGGGACTGTAAACTAGTTCAACCATCGTGGAAGACAATGTGGTGATTCCTCAAGAATCTAGAACTAGAAATACCATTTGACCCAGCCATCCCATTACTGGGTATATACCCAAAGAATTATAAATCATGCTGCTATAAAGACACATGCACACGTATATTTATTGCGGCACTATTTACAGTAGCAAAGACTTGGAACCAACCCAAATGTCCATCAATGACAGACTGGATTAAGAAAATGTGGCACATATACACCATGGAATACTATGCAGCCATAAAAAAGGATGAGTTTATGTCCTTTGTAGGGACATGGATGCAGCTGAAAACCATCATTCTCAGCAAAGTATCACAAGAACAGAAAACCAAACACAGCATGTTCTCTCTCCTAGGTGGGAATTGAACAATGAGAACACTGGACACAGGAAGAAGAACATCACACACTGGGGCCTGTCGTGGGGTAGGGGGAGTGGGGAGGGATAGCATTAGGAAATATACCTAATATAAATGACAAGTTAATGGGTGCAGCACACCAACATGGCACATGTATACATATGTAACAAACCTGCACGTTGTGCACATGTACCCTAGAACTTAAAGTATAATAAAAAATAAAATAATTAATTTTTAAAAAGAGAATTGGCAGTATACCCACAGTTAGAGAAGAAAGGACAAAGCATACAGGTACACATTCTGCACAGTTGGTAGGTAGGAATGGAAATGCGCTTGTTTTCTTCAGATTGCCTTTTTTTTCTCATTGAAACAGGAAGTGAACTCATCAGCTGAGAATAAGGATGGCCTGGAAGTATTGGGAGTTTAAGAAGAAAGAAGGTTCTATTTGTTTATTTTATTTATTCTGAGACAGGTTTCACTTTGTCACACAGGCTGGAGTGAGGTGGTGTGATCTCAGCTCACTGCAACTCCCACCTCCTGGGCTCAAGCAATCCTCCCACCTCAGTCACCCAAATAGCTGGGACTACAGGCGCACACTACCATGCTAGGGTAATTTTTATTTTATTTTATTTTATTTTATTTTATTTTATTTTATTTTATTTTATTTATCTTATTTTATTTATTTTATTTTATTTTATTTTATTTTATTTTATTTTATTTTATTTTATTTTATTTTATTTTATTTATTTTTTTACCTCTTGTAGAGATGAGGTCTTGCTAAGTTGCCCGGATTGGTCTTGAACTCCTGGGCTCCAGTGATTCTCCCGCCTCAGCCTCCCTAAGTACTGGGATTACAGGTAAGCCACTGTGCCAAGCCAGTAAAGTTTTAAATCATCCTCTAGGTCATTATTTTCATACTTTAATGTGCACAGGAAATACCTGGGGACCTTGTTAAAATGCAGACTGTGATTAGGCGGGCTGGGGATAGAGATCCTGCATTTCTAATCATCTCTCAAATATTGATGCTGTGGAACTATGAACTACATGTTGAGTAGCAAGAGGGAAGAAAAATGTAATTTCGATTTACTGGCCCACACCACTGGTCAACATAGTTGTTCATTTTCTCCCAGCCACACTCACTGCCTGATGCAGGTGGCAAGGATGTGGAGAGCTGTATTTTACCAAGGTCAAGTTGTCCAGATGAATGTGGAGACAGAAAAGAGGGACAAGGAAGTTGAAGGTGCATATAAGGAAATGATTACGATGGTTTCTAGAATCTAAGAAGTGGAGGCATGATGGGAAAAAGAGGCAGACTGTCAAAAGGTGACAGGATCAATGGATCATAGATCTCAGTGTGGTCTACTGGATACCCGTAACAGTGAGGTGAAACAGTCAGACACCCAGATGCTTGGATTCAAGAGAATGGAGTGTGCAGTATAGGTGATGACATGGGCCATTGTGAGTTCTGGGAGTATTTAACTGAAGCAGGTAGGATCTTTGTTAAAAGCCAAGGAGCTGAGAAGCCAGGATATTGGAAGGGTGAGCCATGTGGATACTGATATCATCAAGAATGAGGGAAGGGGTAGTGATGGAGAGAGTGACTGTGAACCACGAGCTAAAATCTTTATGAAGTGACTGAGGAATCTGAAGGTATCTGAGGCTCAGAGTGGGGATGGTGTAGCAGAATTACAATAGCATAAGATTAAAAGTTAGGCCATTAGGGAGAAGTGAGAAACATCCTAGATGCAACGATAAGGATCCTTGCCTCTCTACACGGTGGTATGAGTAATGTGAGAGAGAAAATGGCTCTAACCTGAGAGGCCTTATGGGAACATGGTTTAGGAGTCCAGTGAGAACAAGCAATTGAAGAAAACCCTCACAGAAGAGGCTGAGGGCACAGAGGACTTAGCTGGTGACCGATAGAGCTTCAGGAGATGCAGTGAGAGGTTTGGGGGCTTTGGGAGCAGGAGGAAGGAGGAGTAGAAGAATTAGGGAATGTTCAGAGCCTCCTGAGGATGGGAGTCCAGGTGATGTTGGAAGACGCGGAGGTGTTGGCTTTCTGTGGTGACTGATATGAAAAGGGATAGAGGGCATGATAGGATAGACTGCAAGACTCCAAAGCAGATAGGATGGTGAATCCTTGAGTACTGTGGATGATGGTCTAGGAGCTCTGTGTCCATCTCCTCACGCCTCCCAGTGTCAGTACTAGAGCCAGGGAAGGGCTGCAGATTTCTTGGGCACTTCTAGTATTTCCTACCCTATAAGAATTTGATAGTTTTATTGAGTATAAAGTAAGAAGAGTGGCATGAAGTCATTTTACAAATGTAGAACATTATAATTATATGTAAAATAACTAAGCTCATTTACTCTTCCCTGGTGTTAATGAATGAATAGATTTTGCTTCTTAACAAGATGAAGTTACATTCTGAAACTTGGAATCTGCTGTGATCATCCTGTTAAAAACAATATTACATTTAAAAATAATAATAATAAAAATCAATGGAATTGGTGAGTTAGATCTGTGAGTGACCCTAGAGATGATTTAGCCCAGTTTCTTCATTTCAGAAAAGGTGAGTTTCTTTTGAGAGGCCAAGGAAGAAATGTTTGTGCTACAAACGCCTGCCCCTTACCCTTTATATCCCCAGTCCCATTTAAACAAAATCTCCAGTCCCATTTTTACTGTTCCTTTCGTGTTCTTCCATCTTTTAATGACAAGTATGTATCATAAACATCCCCTTTCATAAAATGAGGAAAATTGTATCAGTCTACAAACACAGGGTTGCAAGAAGTACTGCATTTATTTATATTCTTTAAATCAATTCAAATCTTGCTTTTAACACCCATATCTCTGGGTTGGGAGGCAATTCAGTATTAATTGCTGTGGGCACCTCCTTTTCTATACGACAGCAGAAGCCATGAGGTCTCCATGACACCTGGAGAACAGGGAAGGCCTTTCACCTCCATGCCCTTGTGTTTGCCCCTCACATCCTCATGTCCAAAACCCAGTGGTCGTCAATGGTCTGGAAACTCCCTGTTTTAGAAATATGATGTGCACTTGTCAATCTTTGCCTAGATGAGAACAAGGTCCCATCTTTCTGAGAATTAAGCAAAATCAAAACTAAAAATCCCATTCTTCTAAGAAAAAACTGGTAGTTCTATAGGCACAGTTACAAGTAAATACCAGAACTGCTACTCCATTCAGCGGCAACGTACTGTCCTCTGAAAGCCAGCAAATCAATGACAGCCTCCCACTTTGGAAATCAACCAGTAAGTGGTGAACTCACTCCAGTGAAACTGCTTCTAAGGCTGAGGTCAGTCAACTCCTGCCTCTAGAAACAACACAACCCAAAGACACTTAGCAACAACCCATTGTCAGATAGCAGGTTGCATTTTTCAGTGAAGCCCTGCCTGTGCAGCAGAGCTCTCTCTTATGAAACCAGCAGTAAATTCAGCTTCTAGGTCTCAGATACTGAAAGGTAGTCTGTACATTCATCTCTTCTTTTTTTTTCTTTTATTCTTTTTTTTGTTGTTGTTATACTTTAAGTTCTAGGGTACATGTGTACAATGTGCAGGTTTGTTACATACATGTTCATGTGCCACGTTGGTGTGCTGCACTCATTAACTCATCATTTACATTAGGTATTTCTCCTAATGCTATCCCTCCCCCTCCCCCCACCATGACAGGCCCTGGTGTGTGATGTTCCCCACCCTGTGTCCAAGTGTTCTCATTGTTCAGTTCCCACCTATGAGTGAGAACATGCGGTGTTTGGTTTTCTCTCCTTGCAATAGTTTGCTGAGAATGATGGTTTCCAGCTTCATCCATGTCCCTACAAAGGACACAAACTCATCCTTTTTTATGGCTGCATAGTATTCCATGGCGTATATGTGCCACTTTTCCTTAATCCAGTCTGTTATTGATGGACATTTGGGTTCGTTCCAAGTCTTTGCTATTGTGAATAGTGCCACAATAAACATACGTGTGCACGTGTCTTTATAGCAGCATGATTTATAATCCTTTGGGTGTATACCCAGTAATGGGATGGCTGGGTCAAATGGTATTTCTAGTTCTAGATCCTTGAGGAATCGCCACACTGTCTTCCACAATGGTTGAACTAGTTTACAGTCCCACCAACAGTGTAAAAGTGTTCCTATTTCTGCACATCCTCTCTAGCACCTGTTGCTTCCTGGCTTTTTAATGATTGCCATTCTAACTGGTGTGAGATGGCAGCAAAAGAAACTACCATCAGAGTGAACAGGCAACCTACAGAATGGGAAAAAATTTTTGCAATCTACCCATCTGACAAACGGCTAATATCCAGAATCTACAAAGAACTTAAACAAATTTACAAGAAAAAATCAAACAACCCCATCCAAAAGTGGGCAAAGGATATGAACAGACACTTCTCAAAAGAAGACATTTATGCAGCCAACAGACACATGAAAAAATGCTCATCATCACTGGCCATCAGAGAAATGTAAATCAAAACTACATTCATCTCTTCTTAGGTACACCTTGTGGTGCGGTCCTGCTTTCTCCTACCTCATGGCCTCAAGTTGCCTTTTTCAGTCTGGAAAAGCCTCCCTCTTTTTCCTACTATTGCTTGTTACCAGAAGTTCTCTAGTCAAATGTCAGAAACCGGAAGGGACTGTGTCAATCTGAGTAAAGTTCACCCCATCTATAGACATTTAAATTAAAGCATTTTAAAGCTATTGTGCACTCCAAACACATTTCTTGCCAGAGTTCTATATCCATTCTTCTCTTCCCTAATTGTTCCTCAAAGGCACTTGGAACAAATCTCTTCATTTGGAATTATCTCTTCAATGAATTTAGGTTCCAACAAATATGTGAAGAGCCTTTTATTTCGAGTAGCTTCAGGTTTCAGCCTTGCCAAAAATTAAAATTTAAATTTTAAAATGAATTAAAATCACAGGAATAATCTAGGTCCTGGCTACCTGCTTGAAATGGCAGAAGGAACAAATATAGAAAAATAAACACAATTAATATTTTAACTCATTACACAGCAATTGAACCTTTTTCCTTTCAACCTCATTAATTCAGAGTAGCAATAATTTAGATACATGTCACAAATAAGTAAATATTGCAAGAGAAAATCACATTCTTTAGCAAATCTTATTTGTATTCAATTTATTTCCTGGTTACAAATGACTCGTCTATTAAGATTGGTTCAAGTAATCTATATGACAGTATGTAGTTAGCTCATACTGTTAGATGATGTTGTAGGTGAAGGTTTTATTTCAATTGTATTTTAGAGATTCACCAACAATGGCCTATTTTTGTAGTATATATATTACTCACAACTAATAAGCTTCAACCCTTTTATCTACATAGTAAAGATTAATCTCACACAGCTAGCTGTATGAAAATCGAATATAAATACAGTAAAATTCAATTCAAAGTTATATATATGTGTGTGTGTATATATATATGTGTGTGTGTGTGTGTATAAATGTGCTGGGCAGCTATTATATGCAGAGCCCTATGCAATACCCTAAGGATAGAGATGAGTACAAATACCAATCCTTGAGGAATATATAGTCTAGTTTGGAAAAGGACGTCAGTCTAGGTCTGCAACTTTCAGTTGGTTGATATGCTCTGGTGACCACACAGTCAATACCCAATAAGACTGAACTCTTGATCCTGCATTTTTGCACCTGCATCTAGGATCTTTTTGTCTCTTCTTGCCTTCCAGTCCACTTCCTGGCTGATTTCTGACTCTGCCTCATCATAGTATTTCTCTCTGTCTACGCACTTATCCCTTGAGGCTGAAACTGAAATCAATCCTCTAGGACTCTGGGAATGACCTCCACTACCTCCTCCACCAGTCCTACTGTGTGTATTTCCCACTGCTCTGAATAGCAACTCTAACTGAGGGAATCTTCTTTCTGCTGATAATGCTTTCTGTTCCACGGAGGGAAATCAAGTACATAGCATACTTATAAATATGCATAAACCAGGCCAGGCTCAGTGGCTCACACCTCTAATCCCAGCTTTTTGGGAGGCCAAGGTGGAAGGATTGCTTGAGACCAGGAGTTTGAGATTACAATGAGCTATGATCACACCACTTCACTCCAGCCTGAGAGTAAGAGACAGAGATGCACTGTTTCAGAAAAAAAATGCCGGGGGGGTGGGGGGTAAACCATATAAAGTAATGAACTAAGACCTTCATGAAGTTCTTAAAAATGATAAATGCAATAGAAAGGAGGGAGTGGCCCCTGAGAGTCAGAGACAGCTTTCCAGAAGGAGAAAGACTTGAACTGTTATTTGTTGGAAAATAGGCACTTGGAATAATCTCTAACCCTTCTTTGTTGGAAGGGTCAAGACTAGATGAGCAGAAGGATAGGATGAGGCACTTCTACCCTCATTCCCAGAGCCATTATTACCACCAATGCTGCCACCACCACTACTGCAATGAACACATACACCCATACCCAGGAACATCCACACACTCAAATTCTGGATTTATCTTTCCCCTTTTAATTCTTACTTTGAAATAGAACCAAAGCCATTTTTAAACACTTGTGATGTTTTGTTTCCTTTTAAGGAGCTTAAATGATGAGAACTACGTAGCCTGATCCCTGTTGTCATCCTTTACTGCCCAAATATTTTGAAAACCCCTTAACTTCAGCAGATTCTGCATAAACATCTTCCAAATTTAAAATTTCTCAGTCTCTAAGGAAAATACTGGTCATTATATAATGTCAAGATAATTTTTCCAGCAGCTTCTCAGCATAGGGTTCTTCTGGTCATTTCTATTGCACAGGACATGCAATCATTCTCTTTTTTTAACTTTTATTTTAGGTTCAGGATTTCATGTGTAGGTTTGTTATTTAGGTGAATTGCATGTCACAGGGGTTTGATGTACAGATTATTTAATCACCCAGATGATAAGCATAGTACCTGATAAGTGGTTTTTCAATCCTCACCCTCCTCCCACCCTCCACCTTCCAGTAGGCCCTGGTGTCTGTTACTCCCTTCTTTGTGTCCATGTATGATCAATGTTTAGCTCCCACTGTAAATGAGAAAATGAGGTATTCGGTTTTCTGTTCCTATGTTGGCTTGCTTAGGATAACACCCTCCAGCTGCATCCATGTTGCTGCAAAGGACAAAATCTTATTTTTTATGGCTGCATAGTATTCCATGGTGTATATGTACCATATTTTTTTAATCCAGTTTACTGTTGATGGGCATCTAGTTTGATTCCATGTCTTTGCTATTGTGAATAGTGCTGCAATGAACATACACATGCATGTGTCTTTAGGATAGAATGATTTCTATTCCTTTGGGTACATACCTAAAAATGGGAAGCTGGGTTGAATAGTGATCGATCCTCACCCTCCTCCTACCCTCCACCTTCCAGTAGGCCCTGGTGTCTGTTGTTCCCTTCTTTGTGTTCATGTATGATCAATGTTTAGCTCCCACTTGTAAATGAGAACATGAGATATTTAGTTTTCTGTTCTTTGAGAAATCGCCAAACTGCTTCCCACAATGGCTGAACTAATTTACAATCCCACCAGCAGTGTTTAAGTGTTTCTTTTTCTCTGCAACCTTGCCAGCATCTGTAATCTTTTAACTTTTTAATAATAACCATTCTGACTGGTGTGAAATAGTTTCTCATTATGGCTTTAATTTGCATTTCTCTAACTCTCAGTGAAGTTGAGTTTTTTTGATATGTTTGTTGGCCGCATGTATGTCTTCTTTTGAGAAGTGTCTGTTCATGTTCTTTGCCCACTTTTTAATGGAGTTATTTGTTTTTTGCTTATAAATTTAAATTCCTTTAGACTCTGGATATTAGACCTTTGTAAGATGCAGTTTGCAGACATTTTCTCCCATTCTGTAGACTGTCTCTTTACTCTGTTGATAGTTTTTGCTTTTGTTTTTGCTGTCCAGAAGCTCTTTAGTTTAATGAGCTTGTCAGTTTTTGTTTTTGTCACAATTGTTTTTGGCATTTTTGTCATGAAATCTTTGCTAGAGACTAAGGACATACAATCTTTACATTCATTGCTTTATTTGTTGATTCAACAAATATTTCTTAAGTCTCTACTATTCGCCAGGCACAGGTCATGCAAGAGTAAGCAAAAACCGACACAGTCTCTGCTTCATGAAGTATTCAGTGTAGGGGAAGACATGGACATTATATTAGTTATCTATATTATCTTTTGCTGTATAGCAAATTATCCCAAAACCTGGTAGCTTAAAACAAGTTATCATTTATTATCTCACAAAGTCTGTAAGCCAGGAATTTAGGAGTGGTTTCATTGGGTGGTTCTGGCTCAAAGATTTTCATAAGCTAACAGTCACAATGTTGGCCAGATGAAGGTTTGACTGCAGAGGAAAGATGTGCCTCTAAAATGGCTCACTCACATGCTTGCTGGCAGAAGGCTTCAGTTATTCACCATGTGAACTCTTCATACGGCTGCTTCCGTGCCTCATGGCATGGCAGCTGACTTTCTCCAGAGTGGGTGACCCAAGAGAGCAAGGCAGAAGTGAGATATCTTTTACGATCTTACTGTAGAAGTCATACATTATCTTTTCCACAATATCCTAAGTTCCATATATGTCAGCCTCATTCAATATGGGAGAGAGCTACACTGAGCACAAATACCAGAAGGTAAGAATCTTGGGCTGGGTGGGAGACAGTTATCTTGGATGCTACCAGACATTTAAAAAATGATAACACAAATAAATGTAAAATTATAGTTACATTAAATAAGTCTTCACAGACTTTGTGAAGATACATTTTAGTCTTTATTCTAAGAACATTTAGAATTCATTAAAATATTCTAATTAGGGGTAAACAGTTTATCTTTTAAAAGATCACACTAGGAGTTCTGCCTTGGGCAGTGTGTGTGTGTGTGTGTGTGTGTGTGTGTGTGTGTTTTATATATAAACATATTTTATATATATACACAATACATATATAAATATGTATATATTAGTATATTAGTTTGTTTTCACACTGCTATAAAGAACTGCCCAAGAGTGGGTAACTTATAAAGAAAAGGCATTTAATTGATTCACAGTTCTGCATGGCTGGGGAGGCCTCAGGAAACTTACAATCATCATGATCATGACAGAAGGGGAAGCAGGCACATCTTATATGGTGGCAGGTGAGATTGTGAGAGAGATAATAGGAGGAACTGTCAAACATGCAATAAAACCATCAGATCTCATGAGAACTCACTATTGTGAGAACAGCGTGGGGGAAACCACCCCCATGATCCAATCACCTCCTACCAGGTCCCCTCCTCAATATGTGGAGATTATGGGGATTACAATTCGAGATGATATTTGTGTGGGGATACAGAGCCAAACAATGTCAATTGCATTGCTGGGCACACAAAGAAGTACAAAAAATCCCTAAGGGCTACCAAAAATGAAGAGTAAGCAAAAATTACAGAGATAAACAAAGATGGACAGAACGTAGTGCTTCTGGGAGCAAAAATCCATTTTAGGGATCCAGAGTTGAGGGATTAATGGTTGGCTGATTCAGAGAATGGGAGGGTAGCTCTTAGACTACTCAGGAATCTCTTGAAGAGGTTTTTGAGGAAAACACCCATCTGCTTGCAAAGAGAGCCAACATTGGAAGCTATCTGTTTCTGCTCCTTTTCTGGGTTATATCTATATATAAAACAATAGACTTCCTGAGAAATGATATTATAGGCTTGCTGTGATACAAATCTGAGATGCAAATTTATACTACCTCTGCCTAGGTAATCCCCAGAGCTACAAGTTAAACTAAAATGGTTTTGATTTGATAGTACTATCGGATACCCTGCAGAAGCAAATGCAAATTCTTTCTAGAGATAAACATTCTCAGTCCAGAACCATCAAGTAGTAACAGACTCAAGTCATTTAAATGTGAATTAATGAACAAAATATACCAAATAAATGAGTTAAAAGGTGCCATAAGTAGTGGTCAGCATAAATAATTTTTTTAAAAATCCAGACTTCGGATATTAGGATTACCAGTTAGGGAATATGAAATAACTTGTATAAAATATTTAAAGGAATTATAGTTCATTAGGCAGATTTTAAAAAGAACCAAATAGAACTTCTGGGAAGAAAAATGATAATCACCTCAATCAAGGAATTAAAAAGCAGTTTGGACACAATAGACCAAACAGTGAATTGGAAAGAGAAATTAAGGAATTACCCAGAAGGTAGTGCAGAGAACTAAGGAGTGGTGAAATATATATATATAAATGTTAAGAGAAATGGAGGATAAAATGGAAAAACATCTAGTATATATTTTCAAAGGATGAAGTAGAAGAAGAAGGGATAATAGCTGAGAATTTTCCAGAAATGATGAAAGATATACATCCATAGATACAGGAATCACGACATAAACCAAGCGGGAAAAAAGAAAACAAATTCACACCTGGACATGTTGTAATGTAACTGCAGGGTACCAAAGACAAAGAAACTCTTAAAGGCAGTGAGAAAGAAAGAGCCACTAAACAGAACAATAATTTGACTGAAAACAGCTTTCTCATCAACCAAAATATTGAATCCAAAGACAATGAAATAATATTTTCAAAATGCTGAGAAAAATCTATGAACCTAGGATTCTCTATACAGAAAAATTGTCATTCAAGACAAAGGGTGACGTAAAGATTTTTATCATCTAACAAAAACTGAAAGCATTTATCACCAGCAGACCAGAGGAACTTCTCTGAAGGATGTACTTTGGGAAAAAGATAAATTGTTTTGAGATGCAAGAAAAAAGAGTATATAGATATATTACAGTTAGTGTTTGTGGGTTCAGCAATACATTTATAGTTGTTCCTTAAGCAAAAGAGAGAATTTTAAAATGAAGATCATGATGGGTTAATGATGACAGCATATCATGTGTCCAAATTACGATTAATCCAATTATGTGCACATGAGATTTGAAGTTGGGGTGGAAAGGTCAGCAAAAAGAATGGTAAATACATAGGCAAATCTAAACAAATATAGACTGCATACAGCAATAATAATGTCTTAACTTGTGAATTTAAAAAATAGTATAATAAATCCCAAATTGGACGTAATAGAAAACGATAGCACATAAACCAGGGAGAATGTGATTAGACTGTTATGTTGTGTTTCTGAAGAAAATAGAAATAATTAATTGTAGACTTTACATTAAGTATACATATTCTATTTTAAAGAATACAATGAAAAAAATAGAGTGCATAATTTCCAAACAAGTAGAGGGAATAAATGAAATTTTTAAAACTACATTACTATATCATAGAAATAGTAAAATACTGTTTCATAACATATATAGAATAAAATACATTTGTTATGTTAACAGTGTTATCTCTGAAGCCACACAGCAAAGTGGTTAAGAAGACGGGAACTGGAATCAGACAGCCTGGGTTCAAATCTTACCCTCAGTACTCATTAGCTGTGTGTTCTTGGGCACATTTATGTTTTCTGTTTCTCAGCTTTCTCATTTGTAAACTAGAGATTATAACAGTATATATCTTATAGGGTTGTTTCACAGTTAATGAGTTAAATGCAAATTCTTAGAACAGAAACTGGTATAGAGTAAGTGCTCACAATATTGTCAAGATTTTTTGTAACAAATGGAAAAATGTATAACAATTTTTATATGTTTGCTTATATATGATATATCTCTAGAAGATTAACAATTAACTAATGAGTGGTTGTGAGTACGGGGAGAGAAACCTAACACTGAAATTCCTTTATTCCTTTGGATCCATGTAAATTTATCTATTTAAAAGTTAAGTTAGAAATTTACTAAATATATTTAAATAGATTCTAATTTTTAAAGAGCTCTCTTGGATATTAAACTAGGCTCAGTGTTGTAACAACTGGACCCAAACTCAATAGAAATGTATAACTGGCTCAGGCATTTCCAGGTACTAGAGCATTCCCTCTTGCTTTTCCTCAACCCTACTTAAACTTTTAAAGGTCTTTCCTTTTATTTTATTTCAATAGTTTTTGGAGAACAAGTGGTTTTTGGTTAAATTGATAAGTTTTTTAGTAGTGATTTCTAAGATTTTAATGAACCTGTCACTTAATCAGTGTACACCGTACCCCATACGTAGTCTTTTATTCCTCACCCTCCTGCCATTCTTCTCTCTGGTCCCCAAAGTCCATTACATCATTCTTACGGCTTTGCATCCTCATAGCTTAGCTCCCACTTATAAGTGAGAATGTACAATATTTGGTTTTCCATTCCTGAGTTACTTCACTTAGAATAATCGTCTCCAACTCCACTCAAGTTGCTGCAAAGGCCATTATTTCATTCTGTTTTATGGCTGAGTAGATCCCATTGTGTACATATACCACATTTTCTTTATTCACTCATTGATGGATGGGCATTTAGGTTTGCTCCACGTTTTTGTAATTGCTATAAGCATGCACATGCATGTGTCTTTTTCATATAATAATTTCTTTTCCTTTGGGTAAATACCCAGTAGTGGGATTACTAGATGGAATCGTAGTTCTACTTGTAGTTATTTAAGGAATCTCCATAATGTTTTCCATAGTGGTTGTACTAGTTTACATTCCCACCAACCGTGTAAAAGATTTCCCTATTCACCACATCCATACCAGCATCTATTATTTTTTGATTTTTTAATTATGGCCATTCTTGCAAGAGTAAGGTGGTATCTCATTGTGGTTTTAATATGCATTTCTCTGATAATTAGTGATGTTAAACATTTCTATATGTTTTTGGGGTGTTTGTATATCTTTTGAGAATTGTCTATTCCTATCCTTTGTCCACTTTTTGATGGGATCGTTTGGGTTTTTTTCTTGCTGATTTGTTTGAGTTCCTTGTGGAGACCTTTTATTAAATTATCTTCAAATTATCTGATTTGAATGTGTCATCAAAGACCAAGCAAAGTAAAAATCATCAACTTGGGGGTGATTGGTGTGCCCAACAAGATGTGACTTTTTACCATGTCTTTCACACAAGTCTCACCCTGACCATCCATCCTCTGGTGTCTCTGGTGGTTAAAAGGACACACACCAGGTTTTTTGACTTAGCGATGATTGATGGCTTTTCCCAGCCCATTTACCCCTAAAAACATAACATTGGGCAATGACTCAGAAAGTTTTAAGATTAAAATTGAAGGAGATTAAACTTTTAAAAAAATTTTGGATACTCTTCCATGGTAATCAAAACAGAAATAAGACTTTTTATTAAGTACTTACATATGACATATGCTTTATCTGTGTGATACATTTTATACTGTTATAATACAAAAGTTTGAAATAAATACATGCATGATTCTTTGAAAAAATTAAGACTGTTGGCACCTTGAAAGAGGTAGGAAACCATCTCAAGTTTAGTTAGGGAAGACATATCTCTGCAGCAGCTAAGCTCATGGTGCATGTTTATCTATGATTAAATGTTTTAGTGAGGAAAATTAGAAATGCCAATAGTGTAGAGCTAAGTATGAGTTGCCAGAATGAGTTGCCAGAACTCATACTTACCTCTCCAAAATGTGCTTGGAGAGGTAAGCCAGGGCCAATATCACGTAGGCATACTACAGACTATGTTTCAGAGTTTGGGTTTTATGGACCACATTGAGAAATTATTGAAGGGCTGGATTTGGGCAGGAAAGTGACATGATTCTATTTGCATTTTAAGAAGAATGCTACGGCTGCTTTGTGATAATTAAATGGAAGCAGAGAAACCAGACTGGAGGCTATTGCAGCAGTCACCATAAGAGGTGATGGTGACTTGGACTGGGGTACTGACTGTGAAAACAGAGGAGAGTAGCCAGAGCCTTAGTGTAATTTGAAAATAAAATTACTTTGATTTTATGATAGCTGTGATGTAGGATAGAAGGGAAGAAAGGTATTAGAGCTGGCCCTTAGGTTTCCAGCTTGAGTGCCCGGGGGGACAATTTTAGCAAGGACAAAGGACAGATGCTCTTAACAAAATGGGTGGAATGAGAAAAAAGATTGTTTATTCATCCCAATCCTAGTGGTTTTTAAAGAAAGTGGATGTTTATAATTTGAGGATGTTTCTGTTTTCTCAAACCAAACAAAGTCATCATTGTCAGTATAGAAGTTTTGACACACTTGGAAAATAATACGAATTGGCAGATGTGAACATGCAAGATCAAGGTAGCTGAGTCCAAGCTGAATGGCTCCACATATAAATGTGAAAAATGTGAGACTTGGAGGGAGATGAGGACTGCACTGGGAGGAGATTGAGAGACCATTGGCCTTTGTGTAAGTAGTAGCCTCAAACTACTTCATAACCCCTCTGGCTAGTGGAGTGTGAGCTACTCTAACTAGATCCTGCCAAGCTGGGGTGAAGAGAGAGAAAAACGCAGTCCTTATACAGTATGAAGTAGTCCAGGACTGGGGTAAGGAGTTCTAATTCCTATCCTCTTGGTCAAATAGAAATAGATCTTTTAAAAGATTCTTAATTAAGGGAAGGAAATGAGAAAATCTTCCCTGGAAGTATTGCTTTAAGGGTTCCATGGTGCATTTAAAATCATCCAATTGCAGCTCCATTCCCATTTGATGCTTGAATACTTTTTTGAAATCATATCACTATTCAGCAGCCCTACTATTGGGAAATTATTCAACTTAATCTCTGAATTACTTTAATTAAACATTGTCTCTATTCTCCTCTTAAGAAAGCTAGAAAATGTCCAGGAGTCATCGCCTTTGAGGAGATATGGAACACAGAGGTCAGATGTCCCCATACAGAATCTCTGTTTTTGCTCTTTACTGTACTGGAACCACCCAAAATTCAATACTAGTTGCAGTCCCCAAAGGGAATTCACTCACACTCGAAGCATTAATGAGCAACATAGATTTTGTTGAAGATTTTGCAACAGAGTAGACTTTACTTTACACACCGCAAAGCAAAATGCTCAAAAATCCTCATTTGACAAGTTATCCTAAGTCTCTTCTTCTCTTGCTGTTCTCTCTGGGAATTTGGCCTCTCTCTGGCAGGATGCCCCTCCAAAACCTCAATTCTTCACCATGTTATTGGGCTTTTCTCTCAGAAGTGTAAATCACAACCTACCAGAGTTGTCAACAAATAAAGAGTACTCAAAAAGTGGAAGATTTTATCCTATTATTTACTCACAATTTGGTTCACTATTGAAGTTTCTAAGTTTTTCATGGCTTAGCTATAATTAAGTACATACGGCATCATTTCAACTTGGCAACCACAGCTACTATTTTCTTGCTATGTATACTCCTATAATTAGCACCAAGAAGACAGTCAGGTTCCATGAAATGTATGGGTTTTACACACCTGTGCTTCTCAAGGAGGTAGTTCCTAAGGGAGTAATTTGAGGCCAAGCCACAGAGGACCCCATCAGTCTCGAGGAACAAGAGCCAAAGTGATTGATGATACTTGTGAATTGATGACCAAAGCCAGAGACGGGCTGAATAGAAAGATGGGAAGCAAGAGGCTGGCCAAGAAAAAAAAATAGACTGAAAGGACTCAGTTGTATGCAGGAGACACATCAGGTGCCACAGCACAAATACGCATGACACAGTTTCTACTATGATCGAGTGGGAAAAAGAGATGAGGAGTATACAAATACCCCTGTCAATGAAATAGCATTTTAACGACACAGACCAAAGAGGCTATGTGAGTTCGCAAGGGCAAATACAAATTAAGAATTAAGGGGGGGGAGGGGAATCTCCTTAGTACAAAAAGAAGGAGAGAGAATTTCCCCATCCCTTTCTTATTTACTTAGAAAATTTATAAATTCTTTCTCTGACTCTTTGAGATGGATGTGAATGTTTTTAAAAGATAAATAAGCCTCTTGCCAGTTTTACAACCCAGGAATCTTTTTCTCAGGGATGTGGCACCCATATTTTTGAAACATAATCATCAAGGAAGACAGTACCCCCATCTCCCAGTTCCCATGGAAGGATAGGACTCTCTCTTTGGCAGGACACCTGGCTGTAAAGATATGAGAAGTTATTACAAAAAAGAGAGAGATACGATAAGTTTATTTTTACTTTGGATAAAAACTGTTAGCAAACACGAATAACCACCTCAATTACCAGGTGAGTTTAGGATAAATTATGTGTGACAAAGGGCACGTCAAAGTCCCCTTACTTGAGATCTAGTTATCCTTATCTTGAGAACATATGTGTAATGGATTGTATCTGTTTGGTTTTATAAAGGGTGAACTTTCTTTCTGTCTTTGTGATCTCCTTAGCAGATTGCCTCTGATCCATATCAGAGTCTGGTTTAAACTTTATTCAATAATGAAACTACTTTTTTTTTTTCCTATATTTAGTGGGGAGGATTTTTTATTGTATTTTCCCTGAAGTTCAGGGTAGGAAAATAACCTTTTTAATGAGGTAAATATCAGATAAGAGAAGGTCTCCTGAAAGAAAGGCTTTGAAAATGGAGTAAGAAAGAAGTAGGCATTTCAGGCTTAGCAGGTGACCCAGTAAAAGACTTGCCTGTCCCTATTGTAAACTTAAAGGCCACATTTAAGAGTTGTCTCAGAGGGGTTTGAAGTCCCGTTGCTGATTTTTGTTGTTTCCTTATAATGTCAGGGGCAGATGGAGTAAAAAATATATACCCAGTAGAGCTTGCCCATATGGGGAGTCTGGGTCTCCATTAGTGTATTTCCTGAGTGCCCCAACCAAACAGCCCTGAAACAGTAGGATTTTCATCCTTTCCCTGAATTATTTCTCCAATCTTGTCATAATTGACTGGCTTAACAACACAATTTTTCCTCTGCTTTTTCTGTACGGCACAGCAAGTGGACAATACTGTAAGTCATGACAAGTTAAATTAAAGAATGTGGCCAACTTAACAAACTCCTCTACAAACTTTTCTGGATGTTCTGAAAATTGCTCAAATTTTTACTTGTAAAGAGCCAAATCAGATCTAGAAAATGCACATGTACTCTAAGTGTTCCCCCATTTCCTTCAGCTACCTCCCACAATGGACACAGGTTTGACTTCAGGGGCTGATAGGGGACCCCACTCCTGGTGGTACTGGTTGGGCAGCAGGGTGTATGTGCTGGGGCAAGTTGGATAAGGGGGAGGGTTGCCTGATGACCTCGGGGTAGAATCTTTCATTAGAGAACTGGTGGGACCTGAGCCCCGCCTCAGAACTAGGGGACTGAAGAGACTCTGGAGAGGGTGTAGGCCTTTTAGGAAGAACAGCTCGGATGGAATCCCTTAAGTGTAGCTACCTGGTATCTGGAAGTAACATGAGCCAGTAAAGGGCCATACAAGCCTGTGCATAAGAGACCACCTCCCATTTTCCTTCTTATTTTACAGGATAAGTCCAACTGTAAAACAGCAGTGTGATGTATAGAACCATGTTTAGGCCAAATATCTTGGTTTTCCAATTTATATTAAACCCAAATGGTGTTGCAATAGAAAACAAATTTATTTTTCTTTAAGCTGAATTTGAATTTGCTCCAATAGCCTAAAAGACATGCTAGCAGTGAGTTCTCTGGGATGCTTATCATTGTCTCCATGTCAAACAAAGATTTCTATCGGACACAGAAGTTTTTCTAAGCCCAGCAAGTGGGAAAACAAACGGGTCCTCACTATTTTCCTTTCAGATTTCCACTGCCTGCAGAGAAGATGTAACTGTAGGTAGCAAGGCATTACAAAAGTAGATTATAAGCATTTTCCAGTGAATTAAATATGAAAAGAAGTATTTTTATTAAGCAAAATGTAGAAGGAAAAGTGTAAATAAAGTGACAAAGAAAAGAAAATGCTATTACAGAAAATGATAACTTTAGATTAGAAAACAAGAAAAAGGAAGACCAAGAATTCCCTAGGATGGACCCGTAACTCATAATCCTAGAGCTAATGGCAATGCCAAAAACCCTAGAGCATCTGGGAGGCAGCCAACGATACCGAACGCTGAAAACCCAGAGTACCCAAGTGTTGGCCAACGAGGGGACCCATACCAAATGCTGAAAACCCCAGAGCACCTGAGGGGCAGCCACAGTGAACCCCAAAGGGCTGGTCAGGGCCACAGAACAATATGACTCTGGCATCCCAGAGTCAGTAAAATGGGGACCTCTCACAACCAAGTGTCTTGCGTTAAAGAATTGCCCAAATACAGTTAACAGAAAATCAAAGTTAAAAAAACCTCAAACAAAACATACAATTGAGAACTGAAAATAAAATGACTGGCAGAACAATAAAATGGAGTCAGAGGAAAAGCACTAGGGGAAAGGATGACAAGGACATGCTTTGGGGTACCCAGATGATGCAGGACTTCAAACTGACCCTCTAGCCAGAGACTGTACTCCCTGGCTCACTTGATTCAAGAGGAGTGGGGGCTGGGAGGGCAGAGGGACACTCATCCATCCACAGGAGGCAAAATGGCACTGACTGGTCTTCAATGTGGGACTTGTGTGAAAGTCTCTCTAGGTTCCCTCAGCCTGGGTGAGCTTGGCTGCCATGTGGCAGGGGAGGGGGTGGCATGGAGACCAGTGACCTGCCAGCCTGCCAGTTAGAGTAGTGGGTCCCACACAAGGCAGCGGCACTTTGGCTACTTGCCTGTCCATTGAGCTCCACTGGCAGGAAAGATGATCTTAAAAGAGCCTTTGACTAGTGTTACAGCTCTGTAATGCTAATTGCCATCTCATCTCATCATCCCTCGCTGATTGCCATCTCTCATCTCTCCAATCACCATTTTTGCTGTCTTGCCATCCCACAGATTGCTGATCACCGATTGCCACCTTTTGCCACCTCGCCAGTCTCTATCTTGCCATTTCTCACTGTCTCTTGTTGTCTGAACTCTTTGCTGACTTCCAATTTCCATCGTCTCTATTGTCTCACCACCTCTCCCCTGATTGCCACTGGCTCACCATCTTGCCACTGATCACCACTGTCTCACTGCCATGTCAGTCCCTGCTTCTCATTCGCCATCTTTGTCATGGTTGCCAGATGATGTAGGACAGGCAAGCCCCCAAACTGGGGATTAGCCCAGGAGGCTTCTTGGCATTGCCCAGGAAAGAATTCCAGGGTGAGCTCATAGCATTAGACAACAATCTTTTATTGAATGACTACTCCTTGCAGAGCAGGGCTAATTCATAGGCAGTGCACCCAGAATCAGTAACATATGGGCTCTTGGCAACTATATTTATACTCACATAAATCTACTTTTAATTATATGCAAATTAAGGGGTGGGTCAGTACAAATTAATGAGTGGGTCAATGCAAACTGAGGGTTGGGTTATTTAGAATTTTCTAGGAAAGAGATGATAACTTCTGAGATGTTGCCATTGAAAGAAGTGGTAACTTCTGGATCATTGCCACGGCATTTATAAACTGTCCTGGCACTGATGGGAGTGTCTTATGCCAGTGAACAACGAGGGCAGCTAGGGATTGCTTTTGTCACCATCTGCTGGTTCTTGCTGGTTTTTCCACTTTATCCTGTCTGGACCAGATTCTGTTTTGGTGAGCAGGGTTGTGACCAGGAAATAAGTCCTGCTGGTCTCCTACTTCAGAACTGGAATTCTTTCTTGATTTTTCCAATGGATTGGAAAACCCAAATGAGAATTTTCTTTAAGAAAAGAAGGACCAGGCGCAGTGACTCAAACCTGTAATCCCAGCACTTTGGGAGGCTGAGGCGGGTGGATAACATGAGGTCAGAAGTTCAAGACCAGCCTGGCCAATATGGTGAAACCCCATCTCTACTAAATATACAAAAATTAGTGGGGCATGGTGGCAGGTACCTATAATCTCAGCTACTCAGGAGGCTGAGGCAGGAGAATTGCTTGAACCCAGGAGGCAGAGGTTGCAGTGAGCCGAGATTGCACCATTGCACTCCAACCTGGGCAATAAGAGTGAAACTTCATCTCAAAAAAAGAAAGGAAGTATAATTATTACTTTTCTGAGTTCTTGTATATGTCAGGATGTCTCTTTTTTACTTTTGAACATCTATAACATTTAGGGAAGTATAGAATTGTTGGGTCAATTTGGTCAATGAGTACAAAAACAATACAATTGGATGTTGTCTTGATCTGAGAATTGGAGATTTCCATATTAAGTTAGATTTTTATGGCTTTTGTTCTGGTGAACTATATTGCATGGAACATTAAACCCCAAGTGATTGCTGCTGCCAGAACTCTTCCTGGCTCTGCAACTGGTTAGTTTCTTCAATGACAAAGAATTCTGGAACACAATGAATCTCTGTTCATCTTCTACCTTTGCCATGTTTGGTGCTAGGAGTATTAATCTCTGAGTGAATATCCAAAAAAAAAAAAGGTGTTAGTAGGCAGGCATAAGACTGGAGTCTGGTTGTTGGTGTGAGGTTCGATGTTTTTCTATCCATGAAGCCGTGTATCCCAGATTTAGGAGAGAGGTCACTCAAAGCCTTTCTCAACTCTTTGAGGGGCTCCAAACTGTGTATTTCAGAGGGTGACAAGGAGATGAATGATCTAGGATGATGCTCCTTGATCTACTCTAAAATGATACGCTCAGGAAAAATTCCACTCCAACTCTGACATCTCTTACTTTTATTTTCCAGTATGCTTTCCAGTTTTTATCTTTTTCTGTTTTTTAAGGCGATTTTAATGAGAAGTCAGGAGGAGAAATACCAGGTCTGGCAGGCTGTTCTGTCACCATAGCAACCCAGAGCCCTCTCTAATTGTCTTTTGAACACACTGCTTATGTGGTATGATTATGTTGATGACTGTCTATGTCATTGGTAAAAATAAAGCTGTCAGTGTGACAATTTTTCTAACTCAAAGAAATCTTCTACCCTGAGGCTGGATAAAAGCTCTGATTCTCTGGAGGAACTGATACTCTGGAGTAGAAGTGTTTCCTGTGAACTATTTGTCATTTGTAAAGAGCTCCTGTCTCCAGGATTTCTACTTTCTTCTCCCCTGATAGATCTGTTGACTCCCTGGAAAGACAGGCAGACAAATTTATTAGTTCTTTTGGATGGGGGTCATTTTTCAGAGAGAACATTGAAAAATTATACCCTAAAGATGGGCCTGAGCTTACATTTTAACACACTATGTTTCATTTAGTTAGCCCCTCACCAACACTGCTTCAGTTGATATCTTAATCTAGAGCTCTTGTTTGCAGACTATTAAACAAAGTTACTAACTCATTTTACTGTCTCTACTCCTTTTTTTTCAATATTTATTATAAAAATGCTGAACTTTATAGTAGGGTTGAAAGAATTTTACAGTGTACCCTCCACCTAGATTCTACCAGTAACATTTCACTCTACTTGTTATGTCACATATTTATCCATCTGTTTATTCACCCATCCATCTATACATCTTATATTCTGATGCATTGCAGAGTTGCATATATGAGTACACTTCCCTCTAAACACTTTAGCCAGCATACCATGAACTAAGGTCATTTCTTATTCTTATTTATTTCTTTGAATAATTATGAAGTTGATTTTCTAATGTTTTGTTAGTGTTGTACTTTCCCTTTTTGAAAAGTTTATTGCATCCTTCACCCATTTTTCTATTAATATGTTGGTTACTTGAATATTAATTTCTTAGAGGACTTACACTGAAATTTAATTTTCAATTATTTCTTTCTGAATGATTTCTTTATTATAAGACATTTATACCCACCAGAAGCGCAAAAATATAATATGAGACATCTATCTTTTCCTAACAACTTAACATTTGGTTGAATTTGCCTTGCAATGTTCTTTGTGCTGTTTTCTGAAATGTTTGTTTTTATGTTGTTAAATGTATCAATATTTTTCTGTTTAATTTTCTCTTTGTTGTAATGCTTTTAAATATTCACCTATATTTAAATATATTTCTTTTGTTTTATATTTTTATTTTGTTAATTTTGTAAGAACATTTAAATACTAATTCATCTGGAATACTTTGGTGCATGCAATGTGTTTAGACTGTGGCTTAAATTTTTCCATATATTTAAACAGTTCACTCAGCATTATTTATTAAAGAATTTAATCTTCCCCAATGACTTGAAACCACAAATTTAACTCCTATTTCCTAAATTTTGTATTCACCCATTGAATATTTAGAAGTCTGATGTATTTAAAATACTTAGAGATGTATTAAAATAAAAACACATTTCAAAAGTATGGAATGAAGCTAACACCATGCTTAGAAGGAAATTTATAGCGGTAAAAACCTATCTTTAGAAAGAAGAAATATCTCAAATTTATAACCTAAGCTTATACAAATCGCTGGAAAAAAGAATAAACTAAACTCAAACTGTTAAAATGAAGGAAATAGTAAAGATTATAATGAAAATTAATGAAGTAGAATACAGAAAAAATATAGAAAACTAATGAAGTTGAACATTGTTCTTTAAAGAGATTAACAAACTTTAAGCTAGACCAACCAAAAAAAAAAAAGAGGCATGACAGATTCCTAAAATAAGATATAAAAGACAGAGCATAATACTGAACTTGCAGAAATAAAAAGGGTTATAAGGGATATGATAAGCAGTAACTATATGTTAACAAATTTGATAACTTAGATGAAACGGGCAAATTCCTAGAAGACACAAACTGCAAACTGACTCAAGAGGAAGTAAAAATCCTGAATAGATTTAACAATAGATTGAATTAGACATTTAAAACTTCCCACAAATAAAAACAGGCCCATATGGCTTCATTTAAATTATACCAAATGCCTAAAGGTAAATTAACATCAGTTTTCCACAAGTTCTTCCAAAGGAGGGAACATTTTCTGACTCATTCTATGAGCCCAGTATTACCCTAATACCAAAACCAGGCAAACATATTACAAGAAAATAAAAATTTACATCAATAACCCCTAATAGTGCAATGGCAAAAATCCTCAGCAAAGTACTATCATACCAATTCAGCAACATATGAAAAGGATTATATGCCATTGCTGAGCAAGATCTATACCAGCAATTTAAGGTTGGTTTAACATCCAAGAGTCAATGTAATACAGCATGTCAAGAGAATAAAGGACAAAAACGACATGAGCATATCAATAAATACAGAGGAAAAACATTTGACAAAATTTGACAGTACCTCATGAAGAAAATATGCAACAAATAATAAGTAGAAGATAGGATTTCCTTAACTTGATAAAAGGCATCTTCAGAAGTCTCATAACTAACATACTTCATGGTAAAAGACTGAGAACTTTTCTCCTAAGCTCAGGAATGAGACATGAATGTCCGCTCTGTCTTCAACTTCTATTCAACTTTGTTCTGGAGGTTCAAGTCAGGGCAATTAAGAAAGTTTTTTTTTTAAAGTATTCATTTGGAAAAGAAGAAGGAAAACCATATATATTTGCAGATGATATTATGTATAGAAAATCCTAAGGGACCCACTAAAAGATAATCAGATAATAAATTAGTTCAGCAACATTGCAGGATAAAAGATAGATTCATTGTTTCAACTGATCAACATAAAAAATCAGGCCAGGAGTGGTGGCTCATGCCTGTAATACCAACACTTTGGGAGGCCGAGGTGGGAGGATCACTTGAGCTCAGCTGTTCGAGACCAGCCTGGGCAATATGGCGAGACCCCATATCTACCAAAAATACACGCACACAAATTAGCTAGGCATGGTGGTATGCACCTGAGGTAGTACCAGCTACTTAGGAGGCTGAGCAGGGAAGATGGTTTGAGCCCAGGAGGCAGAGGTTGCAATAAGCCGAGATCACACCATTGTACTCCAGTCTGGGTGACAGAGCCAGACACTGTCTCAAAAAAAACAAAAAAGATAAATTGTGTGTCTGAATATTATCAGTACATAATAGGAAGAGGTCCCATGTTCATCAACTGGATGATCTAATTTTATTAAAATGGAAATACTCCCCAAATCAATCTATAGTTTCAGCACAATCCTCATCAAAATTCTAGCTGGCCCCTCTGTAATAATTGATGAGCTGATCCTAAAATATGTATGATAATTCAAGAGACCTAGAATAGCAAAAAACAATTTTGAAAAAGAACAAAGTTGGAGGGCTTAAACATCCTGATTTCTAACCTTGCAGTAATCAAGACTGTATGGTACTGGCATCAGGGTAGACATATATCAATGGAATAGAATTGAGAGTCCATAAAAAAACCCTCTCATTTATGGTAAATTTATTTTCAACAAAAGTGCCAGGACAATTCAGTGGCTAAAGGATAATCTTTTCAGAAAATAGTGCTAAAGCAACTGGATGTCCACATGCAAAATAGTAAAATTGGACCCCTACCTCATACTACTAAATACATGCAAAAATACACTCAAATTGATCAAAGTCATAGACATATGAGCAAAGTTATAAAATTCTTAGAAGTTAATATAGCTCTAGATTTTTATTAAGTTAGAATAGGCTGATTTCTTAGGCATAACACTAAGAGCACAAGCAGCAAAAGAAAAAACTAGACAAATTGGACTTTATAAAAATTTCAGACTTTTGTGCCACAAAAGACACCATCAGAAGAGTGAAAAGACACCCACAGAAGAGGGGGAAATATTTGCAAATCGTATTTATGATAAGGGACTTGTATCTAAAATACACAACACCTCTTACTCTTACAACTCAATCATGAAAAGAAAGCCCAATTAAAAATGGGCAAAGGATTTGAATAAACATTTTTCCAAAGAAGATATACACATGGTCAGTAAGTACATGAAAAAATGATTGATGCCATTAGCCATCAACTAAATGCACATTAAAACCACAATGAGATACTACTTTACACTCACTAGGATGCCAAAAAGTTAATGACAAGTTATTGAACCCTTGTAAACTACTGGTGGGATTGCCTAGGACAGAGCTGCTTTGGAAAATAGTCTGGCAGTTCCTCAAAAGGGTAAACCTAGATGGAGAATATTAGTTTCCAGGTCTTCCATAACAAAGCACCACACATTGAGTGGTATAAACAACTCTCAAATTCTGGAGGCTAGAAGTCTGAGATCAAGGTATCAGCAAGGTTGGTTTCTTCTGAGACCTCTCTCTCTTGGGCTTGCAGATGGCTGTCTTCTCCCTATGTCTACACATAACCTTCTCTCTGTATCTATCTGTGTTCTAATCTTCTTTCTTATAAGGGCACCAGTCATATTGGATTGGAACCTATCCTAATGGCTTCATTTATTTTAATTACCTCTTTAAAGATCCAATCTCCAAATACAGTCACATTCTAAGGTGTAAGGCAGTAGGACTCCAATATATAAATTTGGAGAGGACACAACTTAGTACATGACAGAGTTTCTGTATGACCCAGCAATTTCATTCCTAAGTGTCTCAATTTGTTTGATCTGCTATTTAAAACATACCATAAACTTGGTGGCTTATAACAACAGAAATTTATTTTCCACAGTTTTGAAGGCTGGGAAGTCCAAGGTCAAAATGCCAGCAGATTTGATGTCTGGTGAGGAACCACTTTCTAGTTCATAGGTGAAGCCTTCTTACTACATTCTCAAATGGTGGAGGAGGCAAGGCAGCTGTCTGGTGCCTCTTTTGTTAGGGCACTAATCCCATTCATGAGGGTTCTACCCGCATGACAATTACCTCCCAAAGGCCACACCTCCTCATACCGTCACAATGGTGATTAGGTTTCAACATATGAATTTGGGAGGGACACAAACATTCAGACCATAGCACTAGGTATCTACCCAAGAAAAATAAGCATGTGTTCCACACAAAAACCTTTTCATGAATGTTCATAGCAACATTATTCATAATATCCAAGAAATGGAAATAATCCATATGTCCATCAACTGGGAAACTGATAAGCAAAATATAATGCTCATTCAATGGAATATTCTTCAGCAGTAAAAAGTAATAAAATAGTGATACTTATTTTAATCAGATGAATCTTGAAAACATTAGTCTAAGTGAAGAAACCATTCACAAAGCACCACGTATACTATCGAGTCAAAGAGTAGATTTATGGTTACCCAAGGTAGGAGGGTGGGGAAGTTGGGATGAAATGGTGAGTGGGTGCTAATGGGTACAGATATTTTTGGTTGGGTGATTGTGATTTAAATATTCAAAAATCGAGTGTGGTGATGGTTGCACAATTCTGTGAATGTACTGAAAACTATTGAGTCGTATACTTTGAATAGCTGAATTATATGGCATGTTAGTTATGTCTCAGTAAAGCCATTACTAATAAAATAACACCACTTCCTGGAAATAGAAATGCTATTTTAATAGCTAACACATAAATAAAGCCATTAGATGTTAATATAGTCCCAAAAAATCTGCTGAAGCATGTATTCCATTAAAACATGTGAAGAAACTAACAAATAGAAAACCAGGGAATCCAGAAAACAGATCATCAACATAAGACAGAGCCAAAGTATTCCCAGTATGATGGTGAAGGGAGAGAGCTATACAGCAAGAGCAGCCCCGAGTAGAGCAGAAAGTCTTCAGGAGAGATGCAGGAGAGACAAACCTGATAGAGTAACTCATGTATTTAATAAAGTGAGAGGAGAGTTACACTTCATACAAAATTTGGCAATGAAATGGCGATGCATGTATAAATGACAGTCAAACAAAACAAAAAATAGAAGTGACTATTACTCCCAAGAAAACAATAAATTGCACACAATGTATAAAAAAAGGCTCTGTTAGGAACAATATTTGCATAGTCATAGTAATATAGACACTAAACATTGATCTCATTTAAATAGACAAAATTATTTGGAGGATGATAAGGGAAATGCAGATGTGGTTAAGACAGCCTGTAAAGAAATTCTATAGAGAATATCTAAAACTAGAAAAGCAAGAAAGAGATGCATGAGAATATTATACAAAAACGAAAGGGTTGAGCATGGTTGTCTTTAGAGCGCATGAACTAGAGAGGCAAGAGGCAAGACAATTTTATCTTCTGTAGTAACCTTAGTAGAATCAATTGACTTTTTAATCTATGTACATGGAAAGCCTTATTAAAAATTAAAGTTAAATTTTAAACAGAGAAAAGAAATACTATGTGGCAGATTTCCATTTCTATCAATATTATGTGCTAGATACACTGAAGGGAAAAATATCTCACTAAAAAGCATCTAGTAATATTGGGTGAAACTCACTAACAGTCTTTTAATTCTATACCTCAGTTTAAAGAAAGTGAGGGGAATCCCCAAAACAAAACCAAAAAGAAACTAAAAACCAGAAGAAACCAGCATCATTTACTAGTGTTTTGTAGTTTTCATCGTAGAGGTCTTTCACCTTTTGGCGGGGTGGCAGAGGAACGAGTCTGGCTATGTTGCTGAAGCTGGAGTTCAGTGGCACGATCTCTGCTCACTGCAACCTCCACCTCCCGGGATCAAGCAATTCTCCTGCCTCAGCCTCCTGAGTAGTGCCACCACCATGCCCAGCTAATTTTGTAGTTTTAGTAGAGAGAGGATTTCACGATGTTGGCCAGGCTGGTGTCAAACTCCTGACCTCAGTGATGCAACCCCACTTGGCATCCCAAAGTGCTGGGATTACAGGCATGAGCCTGTAAAATTGATTTATTTTAATCAATAAATTGATTAAATTGATTCTTGGGTACTTTGGGTTTTTTGTAGGTATGTAAATGGGATTGCTTTCTTGACTTCTTTTTCAGCTAGTTCATTATTGGTGTATAGAAATGCTAGTGATTTTCTATCCTGCAACTTTACTGAATTCACTTATCAGTCCTAAGGGCTTTTTGTGGCATCTTTAAGTTTTCTGTATATAAGATTATGTCATCTGCAAAGAAGGATAATTTGACTTTCTCTGTTCTTTACTCTTATTCAAGGATACTAATCAGGTATAAATAAAATCCTTTTTATTTTTCTATTATTTTCTCTGTGATCCTTTTAAATGCTCTTTTGCTTTTCCATTTTATTTTGCTCAGTTTTCTGAAACCTATCAATATTTCTAACTGTATTTTTGGTACTACCGTTTCTCCTTTTATTGCTATTTCTAACATGGCTGTCTTTTATGTAATGGCTTCAGTCTCTCCTCTAATGTTTTTCTCCTGGCTCTTTCAACTCATTTTTAAAATCTCTTTCTAGCATTTTTGTTGTTGTTGTTATTATCTTATTTGTACACTTGTCTCTATTCTTTGAGCTCTTGATGCAAAGAGATTTATTTTAATGTATCTTATTTTAATTCAAGGAAAGTGTTCAATTTTTTAATGCTTTGTAAATAATTATTTTGATGTTCTTGTTATAATGAGTTTCTTCATTTTTATCTTTTAATATTTTTCTCATAGTTTCCCACTGGTTTTTTAAATTATTGTTTATCTTTTAATGGGAGCTAGTTTTTCTCGGTCAGCTGCTTGCTGAAGAACAGTGTATGGTAACAGACATCAGTCTAGGTGAGCTGGCTGAGCTGGTAAATAGGCTGTAGATCTACTGCCTCAAAATATTCTCCCACCAACTTTCTACTCTGAAGCTCTATCTTTTGGATTTAGACATGGGTCTCCATGAGGCCAGTATCCCAGATTCTTCATGTAGTGATTTTGTGCTTACTCCTCTTCAAATGACCTTGCCCCATAACATCTCCTCTACCCTACCACAGCTTGACTCTCATGAGATGACATGTCTGCTACTCTTTACCTCTGAACTTTCTTACTGCTTTTTAATATTAAATGGGGCTCAGGAATATTCCAGTAAACCATCTGTTCCAAGATCAGAGGTTGACAGTTTGTACCCTCATGGAGAATTCTGTGTACTGGTTGGGTCTGAAGAAGCAACTTCATTTATTCAAAAAAAATTTATTGAGTGGACACCACATTGCAGGTACTGTTCTAAGTCCTTGCTGAACTTGCCTTTTTGGGAGCAGGGAGGGAGAAGAGACAATAAAAAGTAATGTCATAAATTATAAAAATTGATAAATATATTGGGGAGAAGTGCGGAAAGGAGGAATCAGGAGTGGTAGAAGATAAACAATTGCAACTTAAAAGATAATGGTCTAAATTTCACTGCATTTGGCAGCTGTTCTTCATTGATTGTGGGTTGAGATTTTCTTCTCATACAGTCTCTGCTCTTTTTGTTGTTTCAGAAGGGAGAATAAAGTTGGCTTATCTCGATTCTGCAATACTTAACTGGAAGGCCTCTACCACCTCCTTTTGTATAAATGTATTTATTGCATAAGTTATGGTGATTTGTAGTGTAACAGTCCTTTCTGTTTTCCTTCTTTGCCATCATTCTGTATGCAGGAAAGATGGAGAAATCCGAGAAATTCTTGAAATTCAACCATTCTTTTTTTTTTTTTATTGTACTTTAAGTTCTAGGGTACTTGTGCACAATGTGTAGGTTTGTTATATACGTATACATGCACCATGTTGGTGTGCTGCACCTATTCTTTCCCTAACCTGAATCCGATCACATTATGACTTACACAACTCTTGCGAGTCCTCTTGAACTTTAATTCATTTTATGACAATTGGTTTGAGTTTTGTGGTTTTCCTTTTAAAGGTACATTCTCATATAATTTGGAACAGGGGCAGTGGGAGTGACACCCATGAGAAAATAACCTCCTCTTCTCTTTTCCTCATACCTAAATATATAGTTACATTTGTAGGAATGCTTATATATTTTTAAGATGTGCTCATAATATTTCAAGATTAAAGCTACCCTCTTATAGGTGTAACTGAAGAGTGGAAGTCTTTCTGACAGAAAATCAGGACTGAGAGGAGATTACCAAGGTAGCATCCAGGGGAGACTCTAATTTTGATTGTTCAAAGTGTCAAAGAAGAGATTTCTTAGTGGCAGATTTTGGACGTCATCCACCAGGTGCGGGGACCTGAGAGTGAGAAAGTCCCCAGCCCTCAGACCCTTATTTTCTGGTGGCTTAGCTGTGTAGAAGTGGCCAAGGAGCTGTCACAATGGTGGTTCAAGACTCCTAGAGACATCTGGGCTGAAAAACTGAAACTGACCCACAGAGAGAAAAAGAATTAAACATAGAAATAGAGAGTTTAGTCAGTATTTGAGTTTCTCGTTCCAGAAGCACAACTGTATACATTTCCTAAGAAGGATGCATGAGCCAACAAATTTTTATTGACCTAACTATTTTGAGTTTCACTTCTGTCACTTCCGAAAGAATCTTGACTAAAGCACAGGGGAGGAAGGGCTTTTCTACACTTGAGCTAGGGATTTAAAGGAGGAGCTTTGAATGCCTATGTATCAGTTAGGGTACTGTAGGGTTGCTGTTTCCAGAAAACTTGATAAACAATGGCCCAAACAAGTAATTTGTTTTACATGACAAGAAGTCTGGGACAGGCAGACCAAGGTAGGTAGACTGAAAGTCTATGCCCTCAAGACTCTAGACTCTTTCTATCTTTCTGCCATCCTAAGTGAAGCTTCCTGGATCTCCAGGCTCATGTCTATATTGTAGGTTAAAAAACAGACAAGAAAGTGGAAATACAGCTCCAGCAGTCTCCCACCTGCTTTTCATTAGTCATAACTCATTCACAAGGCCCCCTTAGGTACAAGGGAGTCTGGGAAATTCAGCTTTCAGCTTTCTAAAGTTCATAGTGGAATAGGGTTGGAATGGTTAAAACCCAAGGAGACAAGGTGGTACCAGTGAGTAAAGGAGGCAGTAAGAAAGGAAGACAAAGCCCAAGAAACAGAGTTTGTTCTGTTTGTCAGCCATCCTATAAACTGAAAATTCCTCCTCCCACAACCAATTTTGAAGATTCCTGGGACAGAATGTGGATCAGGGGGAGCTCTTGCTGTTACAGCAAGTGATAGTTACAAATATAATTCATGAAATGTTATTACTTTAAAGATATATATATATATGATGTATATGTAGAGAGAGAATACTATATGTATATAGAGTGCTACAGTATATATTTTATATAACATACACATATGCTAAACCATGTTTAAATACTAATCAAGCAATTCTCCTGCCTCAGCCTCCTGAGTAGTGCCACCACCATGCCCAGCTAATTTTGTAGTTTTAGTAGAGAGAGGATTTCACGATGTTGGCCAGGCTGGTGTCAAACTCCTGACCTCAGTGATGCAACCCCACTTGGCATCCCAAAGTGCTGGGATTACAGGCCTGAGCCTGTAAAATTGATTTATTTTAATCAATAAATTGATTAAATTGATTCTTGGGTACTTTGGGTTTTTTGTAGGTATGTAAATGGGATTGCTTTCTTGACTTCTTTTTCAGCTAGTTCATTATTGGTGTATAGAAATGCTAGTGATTTTCTATCCTGCAACTTTACTGAATTCACTTATCAGTCCTAAGGGCTTTAAAAAACATCAGTAGCACATATGACAGATAATTTTCTTTATTTGCAAAGAAATCCTAAAATCAGTAAGAAAAAGATAACCGACTCATTAGAAAATTTGACTTAAAAGATATAAATAGAAAATTTATAGAAAAAGAACCCAAAATAACACTCCCCAAAGCTTAAAAGATGATTACAGTACTCATAATAAAAGAACTATAATAAAAACAGGCTTGCCAAGACTTCTTCCTCCTCAGTGCACTTTCTTCTCTTGGCGCTTCCAGGAAGGACATCACAATATCTTGATTTTCCTCCTAGTTCTCTGGTCCCTTTGTTTGGTCTCTTTCCCTGGTTTCTCCTCTTTTCCCTGGCTTCTCCTCTAAATGCTGGAGTGCTCCAGCAATCAGTCCTCTGTCCTCTTCTCTTTTCTCTCTGTACTCATTCACTTGGGAATCTTATCCAATCTCAGAACTTTAAATAGTATCTATAGTCTAACGACTTTAAAATACATATTTCTAGCCCCAGCCTTTTTCTAAATTCCAGACTCACATATCCAGTTGCTTACTGAGCATCCCCAGCTGCATGTCCAATTGCTGTCTCAGACTGAACTCTTGGTCTTTAACAACTCATCAAACCTGCTCTACTCACGACTGTCCTGCATTTCAGTTGACTACATCTTCATCCTTTAAGCTGACTGTGCTAAAAACCTTTCTGGCATCTTTGACTCTTGTTTTCCTTTCATATCCCACATTCAATCTGTCAGTATTGGCTGTAAGTTCAAAATATATCTAAAATATCACCATTTCTTGCCCATCATATCCAAGCCATCATTATCCCTGGAATCTTTTTTTTTTTTTGAGACGGAGTCTCGCTCTGTCGCCCAGGCTGGACTGCAGTGGCCAGATCTCAGCTCACTGCAAGCTCCGCCTCCCGGGTTTATGCCATTCTCCTGCCTCAGCCTCCCGAGTAGCTGGGACTACAGGCGCCCGCCACCTCGCCCAGCTAGTTTTTTGTATTTTTTTAGTAGAGACAGGGTTTCACCGTGTTAGCCAGGATGGTCTCGATCTCCTGACCTCGTGATCCGCCCATCTCAGCCTCCCAAAGTGCTGGGCTTACAGGCTTATCCCTTGAATCTTAATTCATCTCCCCACTGCTACCTTTGCAGGCCTATATTCTATTGACAACAGTACAGCAGAGTAATACTTTTAAAACATAAATCAAATCATCTCCCTCCTCTATCAAAACCCTGCAATAGACTTTACTCAAAATAAAATCTGGAGAACTTTTTAAAAGGTAGTTTTAAAACATATCTGCAAACTTTGGGATACTCCTCACACTTCAGGGTGGAGCTGAATCTCCCTCACCTTGGTTAGGGACCAGCCTCAGTGACCAGTGACTCATTTCTAATGACTAGAATGGGATGGAGGTGATGGGGCATGACTTCAAAAGCTGGCTCTGTCTCTCTCTAGACGCTCATGGAACTCAATTACCATATTGTAAGGAAACCCAGACCACATGGAGGGTTTACATATAGGTGGTCTGGCCACAGCCCCAGCCAAAGTCCCAACCGACATCAACCACCAGACATGTGAGGAAGCCTTAGGGATGATACCAGCCCCAGCCTTCAAGCCATACTCGCAGATGCCGAGTAAAGTAGAGATGTACTTCCACACTGAGCCCTGCCAAAATCACAGATTAGTGAACAAAGTAAGTGTTTTCATTGAGTTAGGCCATAAAGTTTGGAATAATTTGTTACATAGCAATAGATAACTTAAACATGATCCTTTATAAGGCCATATGCAATGTGATTCTCCTCCTCAATTCCTCTTTAACTTCAATCCTTTGACTCACTTTTTCATACTACTTCATGCATACTGGCATCATCATTGCTGTTCCTCAAACAAACCAGGTACATTTCCACCTTGCAGCCTTTCTTTTTTCTTTTTTTTTGAGACGGAGTCTCACTCTTGCTGCCCAGGTTGGAGTGCAGTGGTGCGATCTTGGCTCCCTACAACGTCTGCCTCCCAGGTTCAAGCAATTCTCCTGCCTCAGCCTCCTGAGTAGCTGGGATTACAGGCGTCCACCACCATGCCCGGCTAATTTTTGTACTTTTAGTAAAGACAGGGTTTCATCATGTTGGCCAGGCTGGTCTCAAACTCCTGACCTCATGATCCGCCCACCTCAGCCTCATAAAGTGCTGGGTTTACAGGCGTGAGCCACCGTGCCCAGCCACAGCATTTCTTTGTGTTAGCCATTGTCTCTGCCTGGAATGACCTTGTCTCTGATATCTACATAGCCTTTCAAGGACAAGCTTTTCCTTTGCCTCCTTCAAATCTTTGCTCAAGTGTCAGTCCCTCATTGGCAAACCCTGGCCATCTTTTTAATATTTGCCCAAACCTTCCTGCTGGCACTCCAGGTACCCTTACCTTGTTATACTTTCATTTTTATTTCATAGTGCTTTCACCTTATTACACACTGGATAATTTACTTATTTACTGTGGTACTATCTCTAAGATCCCCAGCCATGCTTTTAATATGTAAATTCCATGAGGGCAGGGTTTTTTATTTATTACTATTATTCTTCACCGCCATTTCCTGAGCTAGTAGAAGAGTTCTTAGCACACAGTAGGTGCTTAGTAAATACGTGTTGACAGAATAGCTATGTATCACCTCTTACACCTACACTTGTAAGTTTCTCTCTAAGCCCCTGTACAGTTCTGAGTCAAAACAAAATTATGTCCAAAGGACCACGGGATTAAAATGAGACCAACATTCTGAGATCACTTTTCAGTTTTCCCTGAGGAAAGTGATTAAGAAGACAAGACCAGGAGCTAGTCTGGGATTTTCTTTCCCTGACAGAAGGAATTCCGACACAATTTCTACATTCTGATTAATGAAAAAAAATTTGCTTTTAAAATGTGTCCACTCATAGATACATAATGAAGAGTCCCCTGCCCCTTCCAAAAAAAAGCAGATTTGCTCAGGCTGACACATATCTTAAAAGAATATTTTTTTTTTCCTGAGTCAGGAGTCATATGAGGATGATATCAGCTCACTTGTCCTGGATTTGTGTTTCTGAGGAATTTCTGGATTACTATGATGCATGAAACATAAATCAACAGCATAAAATATAAGTGTACACGTTAATGAATACATACAGAGTGAACCCCTGTGAAAATACAACTTCGACAGAAGAACAGAACATTCTTAGCATTCGTGTTTTCCTTCCTGGTCCTAGCTACCTCCCTCCACAAGAGGATTACAGACTGGAGTCCCCAGAAAACAGTCTCTGAAAGAGAGATTGGGCCGGGCGCGGTGGCTCAAGCCTGTAATCCCAGCACTTTGGGAGGCCGAGACGGGCGGATCACGAGGTCAGGAGATCGAGACCATCCTGGCTAACACGTTGAAACCCCGTCTCTACTAAAAAATACAAAAAAATTAGCTGGGCAAGGTGGCGGGCGCCTGTAGTCCCAGCTACTCAGGAGGCTGAGGCAGGAGAATGGCGTGAACCCGGGAGGCGGAGCTTGCAGTGAGCTGAGATCCGGCCACTGCACTACAGCCTGGTCGACAGAGCAAGACTCCGTCTCAAAAAAAAAAAAAAGAGAGAGATTAGTACATAAGACATTTATATGGGAGTGCCTTTAAAATCAACACCAGTGGAATGAAGAAGAGAGCAAAATTAGAGAAGTTGGGCTGTGGTACAGTCCAGTGGAAGGTCTGTCAACCCCACAAGCAGCTCTGGGATCTGTCAACCCCACAAGCAGCTCTGGGATGGCCTGCAGAGTTATCCCAAGTTGTTGGGCTGGGATTTTATAACTCAGTGTTGACCAGTCACTGGATGCATCTGCCCATGGAAGGTGAATTTCTCTTCCTCTGAGGAAATCCCCAGTGAGGGCTGACCTCTGAGAGTCACCTTCCAGCAGCACTCACAGCAGCTGAAGAACACATTCTTCATTCCTGAAAGGGGATGTAGGCAACACATCACAGCGTCTACCGTGTTGCTGTCCTGACTTCAATGGTAACCACATATTTTTTTCTAGTTTTACCACATAAAGGATAACAATATAATTTTAATTTTGCCTTATTTTGGAGCTTAGATAAATGAAATCCTAATGTATGCATACTTCTGTGTCTTTCTCAAATATATGCTTTTAAGATTTAGTCAATGTGGCTTAATCTTAATTCAATTTCATTCATTCATTTTCATTGTCGTACACCTTATTTTAACGTACTACAGCATATTCACACATTTGACTCTTTTTTTTTTTCTGTTTTTTGAGACAAGGTCTCACTCTGTCACCAAGGCTGGAATGCAGTGCATGGTCTTGGCTCACTGCAACCTGCACCTCCCAGGTTCAAGTGATTCTCCTGCCTCAGCCTCTCAAGTAGCAGGGATTACATGTACCAGCCAACATGCCCAGCTAATTTTTGTATTTTTAGTAGAGATGGGGTTTCACCATAGTGGCCAGGCTGGTCCAAACTCCTGACCACAAGTGATCTGCCCACCTTGGCCTCCCAAAGTGCTGGGATTACAGGCATGAACCACCACACCTGGCCTACACATTTCACTCTTAGTGAACATATGAGTTGTTTACAACATGGGGGTTTAAAAAAAAATGCGGTATTGATGGAACGTACCTCAAAATAATAAGAGCTATTTATGACA
>NC_045435.1:152837341-152839585 GCF_002776525.5 Piliocolobus tephrosceles | reverse complement strand
TCTGTCAACCCCACAAGCAGCTCTGGGATGGCCTGCAGAGTTATCCCAAGTTGTTGGGCTGGGATTTTATAACTCAGTGTTGACCAGTCACTGGATGCATCTGCCCATGGAAGGTGAATTTCTCTTCCTCTGAGGAAATCCCCAGTGAGGGCTGACCTCTGAGAGTCACCTTCCAGCAGCACTCACAGCAGCTGAAGAACACATTCTTCATTCCTGAAAGGGGATGTAGGCAACACATCACAGCGTCTACCGTGTTGCTGTCCTGACTTCAATGGTCACCACATATTTTTTTCTAGTTTTACCACATAAAGGATAACAATATAATTTTAATTTTGCCTTATTTTGGAGCTTAGATAAATGAAATCCTAATGTATGCATACTTCTGTGTCTTTCTCAAATATATGCTTTTAAGATTTAGTCAATGTGGCTTAATCTTAATTCAATTTCATTCATTCATTTTCATTGTCGTACACCTTATTTTAACGTACTACAGCATATTCACACATTTGACTCTTTTTTTTTTTCTGTTTTTTGAGACAAGGTCTCACTCTGTCACCAAGGCTGGAATGCAGTGCATGGTCTTGGCTCACTGCAACCTGCACCTCCCAGGTTCAAGTGATTCTCCTGCCTCAGCCTCTCAAGTAGCAGGGATTACATGTACCAGCCAACATGCCCAGCTAATTTTTGTATTTTTAGTAGAGATGGGGTTTCACCATAGTGGCCAGGGTGGTCCAAACTCCTGACCACAAGTGATCTGCCCACCTTGGCCTCCCAAAGTGCTGGGATTACAGGCATGAACCACCACACCTGGCCTACACATTTCACTCTTAGTGAACATATGAGTTGTTTACAACATGGTGGTTTAAAAAAAAATGCGGTATTGATGGAACGTACCTCAAAATAATAAGAGCTATTTATGACAAACCCACAGTCAATATCATACTGAATGGGCAAAAACTGGAAAAATTCCCTTTGAAAACTGGCACAAGACAGGGATGCCCTCTCTCACCACTCCTATTCAACATAGTGTTGGAAGTTCTGGCTAGGGCAATGAGGCAAGAGAAAGAAATCAAGGGTATCCACTTAGGAAAAGAAGAAGTCAAATTGTCCCTGTTTACAGATGACATGATTGTATATTTAGAAAACCCCATTGTCTCAGCCCAAAATCTCCTTAAGCTGATAAGCAACTTCGGCAAAGTCTCAGGATACAAAATTAATGTGCAAAAATCACAAGCATTCTTATACACCAGTAACAGACAAACAGAGAGCCAAATCAGGAATGAACTTCCATTCACAATTGCTTCAGAGAGAATAAAATACCTAGGAATCCAACTTACAAGGGATGTAAAGGACCTCTTCAAGGAGAACTACAAACCACTGCTCAGTGAAATAAAAGAGGACACTAACAAATGGAAGAACATACCATGCTTATGGATAGGAAGAATCAATATCGTGAAAATGGTCATACTGCCCAAGGTTATTTATAGATTCAATGCCATCCCCATCAAGCTACCAATGAGTTTCTTCACAGAATTGGAAAAAACGGCTTTAAAGTTCATATGGAACCAAAAAAGACCCCGCATTGCCAAGACAATCCTAAGTCAAAAGAACAAAGCTGGAGGCATCATACTACCTGACTTCAAACTATACTACAAGGCTACAGTAACCAAAACAGCATGGTACTGGTACCAAAACAGAGATATAGACCAATGGAACATAACAGAGTCCTCAGAAATAATACCACACAGCTACAGCCATCTGATCTTTGACAAACCTGAGAGAAACAAGAAATGGGGAAAGGACTCCCTATTTAATAAATGGTGCTGGGAAAATTGGCTAGCCATAAGTAGAAAGCTGAAACTGGATCCTTTCCTTACTCCTTATATGAAAATTAATTCAAGATGGATTAGAGACTTAAATGTTAGACCTAATACCATAAAAACCCTAAAAGAAAACCTAGGTGGTACCATTCAGGACATAGGCATGGGCAAGGACTTCATGTCTAAAACACCAAAAGCAATGGCAGCAAAAAGCCAAAATTGACAAATGGGATATGATTAAACTAGAGAGCTTCTGCACAGCAAAAGAAACTACCATCAGAGTGAACAGGCAACCTACAGAATGGGAGAAAATTTTTGCAATCTACTCATCTGACAAAGGGCTAATATCCAGAATCTACAAAGAACTCAAACAAATTTACAAGAAAAAAACAAACAACCCCATCAAAAAGTGGGCAAAGGATAT
>NC_045435.1:152836609-152837241 GCF_002776525.5 Piliocolobus tephrosceles | reverse complement strand
TACAAGAAAAAAACAAACAACCCCATCAAAAAGTGGGCAAAGGATATGAACAGACATTTCTCAAAAGAAGACATTCATACAGCCAACAGACACATGAAAAAATGCTCATCATCACTCGCCATCAGAGAAATGCAAATCAAAACCACAATGAGATACCATCTCACACCAGTTAGAATGGCAATCATTAAAAAGTCAGGAAACAACAGGTGCTGGAGAGGATGTGGAGAAATAGGAACACTTTTACACTGTTGGTGGGATTGTAAACTAGTTCAACCATTATGGAAAACAGCATGGCAATTCCTCAAGGATCTAGATCTAGATGTACCATATGACCCAGCCATCCCACTACTGGGTATATACCCAAAGGATTATAAATCATGCTGCTATAAAGACACATGCACACGTATGTTTATTGCGGCACTATTCACAATAGCAAAGTCTTGGAATCAACCCAAATGTCCCTCTGTGACAGACTGGATTAAGAAAATGTGGCACATATACACCATGGAATATTATGCAGCCATAAAAAAGGATGAGTTTGCGTCCTTTGTAGGGACATGGATGCAGCTGGAAACCATCATTCTTAGCAAACTGTCACAAGAACAGAAAACCAAACACCGCATGTTCTCACT